>NC_092073.1:6347500-6637500 GCF_039877785.1 Chaetodon trifascialis
AACAAAAGTTGCTTTAGATGCCTCTTTCCAGTCTAAACCATTAGACATGGGCTGCATGTCTAGTAGAGCAAGGCTTTAAAATTAAACAAGTTACTTAAGTGCTTCAGAAAATGCTTCAAGACCCACAGACAGCCTCTGTCCTGTGGTTATATATATATATATATATATATATATATATATATATATATATATATATATATATATATATATATATATATATATATATATATATATATCATTATATATATATCATTATATATATATATATATATCATTTTCTGAAGCACTTAAGTAACTTGTTGAATATATATATATATATATATATATATATATTTATACACACACACACACACACACACACACGTACAAATTAGACTAACAAGCCAAGCATACAGCAATTTACAGTGATCACATTTTAGAAAAATATGTGCTATGTGTATCTGTCAACACTGGCCAAAAATACATTGAAATATTTCTATTAGATGTTTAAAGACCATGTGTTGAGTTTAATCTGTGAATGAGCTGATAACCAGATCAGATTCAGGCAAACAAAAGCCTGCTCCATATCTAGATCTCCGAGCCAGTTCCACTGCTAAACATAGAAACTCACAATGGTACTTTCAGGTTTAATCAACCGTTTGATCTGTCTCCCCGAGCACAGCACTAGCGATAGGGAAAGTCATGCCTTGAGGAAACTGGTGGAAGTTATTCCTGTCAGTATGTTCTATGTGTGTATGTATACACTCTATGTCTCTGACTATGCAGTCAGCTAAACAACAGTCTTTCCATAAAGACAAACAGGGTAAAAACAGACAACCAGAGCTACACACAATATAGCCTCTATGCTTGACTCGAACACTTCCCATTATGCCCCCGGAGGAGGAGTGACCTGCATGACCGTGGTTTCCATGGGAACGCAGCTGACAAGGCTTTCGTCAAAGTGAGGTGGCCGTGGTTTAAACTGGGTTGGACAAATGATAAAGAGGAGTGGCCGACCGTTGAGCTGTTCTTGCTTCTTTGATGAACTTGCTTGTAATAGCTCAGTGGCAGAGCCTTCGTTGTGGTCAGCTCTACTTTCAAAAAAGACCACTAACCAATAATAGACTGCTAAATGGTGGCAATGTCTGGGGGTGTTCCAGCTATAATACTTGCTCATCTGACTCTGGTGGCTAAAAGTAGAGATAGCAAGTTTATTACATTTGGGGAGATTTTTCGGGGGAGCACTGTGGAATGCTTAAAGGGGAAGCACAGAAACTAGCTCATAATCACAAAAGGCTGCAAAATAAAGAAATTGTTAAGTGTAATTGTATCTTCATCAGTCAATGAAAAGAAGGATTTATGCAGGAGAAAGGAGACAGAAAGGAATGTAATCAGAGGGGAAGAATGAAAAGAACAAACTTAAGAAGACAACAGTGTACTGAGAAAGGGTCTCCTCTTACTGTTGGTGTGTGTGCACATGTGTGTGTGCACATGTGTGTGCGTGTTGCAGCAGCTACAGGACAGAAATGTCTAATTACAGGGTCTGAGGGGTAGAGAGTGGTCTGTCTGTAGAGAGAGGGAGAGAGAGCGAGAAAAAGACAGAAACACCAAGTGTTGACTAATTAATCCAGCGGGTTCAGCTGGCTTTACCTTCCTGAACGGCAAAATGTATTTTTCTGTCACGAGGTGTGCATGCATATATTGTGCTTGCTGCAGTTTATGTCGAGTGCAATGCAAGTGTGATAAGAAGTTATATATCCATCAGAGCACTAAACATTTGATTTCCAAATAAGATAATAAGAGTCCTCACATGATATATTGACCTCAGTAAAGCTCTTGGTGAAGCGTTGTTTGTTTGGCGTTGATAACACATCGTGGTGATACCAGTTTCATTTTCCATCCAGCACACAGACCTATGCCAACTGCTCCTGGTCCATTTTCCTCGTGTGGTTTATTTGGCTTTATAGACGACTGATCAGATAGTCCGTCCAGGCCCATTCATCATCTCGGAGTTGTGACACAGCTCGCAAAGGGACACGGAGGGTAAGCATCGGTGCTAATGTTGTATTCAAAAGGTGGCTCAACTTTGTATCAACAGATATGAGATGCCAATCGATAGTCCATTTGTCAGACCAACAGTCCAAAATGTCAGCAAGCCATTTGACACAAGAACAAAATGACGAGGAGCAGAAGTAGAAATGTGCCACCTCTCGTCTCACTTTCTGTTGTGTTATACACCAGCTAATACTCATTTAATCTCCATTATGTTTGTTACAGATGGAGCGGCCTCGAAATTCCCCTCCAGGCCAGAGGCCACCCAGCTCCCAGCCGGCTCCCAGCCGGCTGCCAGCCAGCTACCAGTCCCCCCCTCCTCTTGGGGGTGTGCCCAGAATCCACTATAAACACGCCTCTTCATTCAATTGCAGGGTGTCACCAGGAGATGGCGTGTCCCTCACAGGAACACATCTCAATGGCAAAGATTTTTACTCCACTACATTCATCTGCTTTAGTAGGCTTATTTGTAGTTAGGCAGTCACAGTTACTCAACTATTTTACGTTGATTATTTAGATCAACTTAGAAAAATATTTCTCGCACAAAGTCTTAAAAAAGTCTTAAATGTGTGTTTCCATCAGCCTGTTTTAATGCATATTTTCGATTTGCAAACAGAAAATTCCTAAGTTTTTCTCTTACAATATACTGTATGAATGTTTTTGTGATTGTTGCGATCAAAAAAAAACAAACTCGTGTAAAAAAGTTGTATATAATCACTTCCCTTATGATAATAACCATACTTCACATTACAGAAACAGTCGAAAAGATTCAGTTCCCATCTTTAAAAAAAAACAAACAGTTTTAACTTGAGAATGAGAAGCATCAGCTCAAAATTACGAAATCATGTGGCGGAGATTTGGCGCAGTTGGTAGAGCCTCCGCCCTATGTATGACGCTCTCTGCAGCGGCTACGGGTTCGATTCCGTCATTCAGCTTTTTGCTGCATATTATCTTCTTCGAAAAACAAAAAAAAGTTACAAAATCATTCCTGAGTCATAAAAGTGATGTAGCTTTACAAAACAGCCTGTGACTCCAAGAATAAACAGGCTCCATCTGTTTACATAGAGTTTGCTTTTGATAATTATCAACAAAAATGATGACCTAATTTTACTTTACATGCGCTGGAACAGAGACAGAGCTGCAGGAGCAGAGCGCGTCATCTGGAGATTCCAGGGCTCGCCTATGTTTTCCGCAACAGGCGTGCGGCTCTCGGCAAAAATAGACCAGGAAGCGGCCAGTAGACAGTCATATTAGTATTGGTTGAATATGCGCTAATTTTTGCGATCGCAAGAGTTCCTGGTCGGACTGATAATATACATTTTGATGCATGAGGGAGGTGGGAAAGTTGGGTTATCCATAAATGTAATTAAGTGTAATGGAAACATTTAGTGAAGTCTATAAAGTAGCCAGCGACACAATATTAATATCTGTGGCACAAATTGATTTTTAATTACTGGAGGTACGCGCTCCCCTCAGCCCTCCACCTATTTTACTGGGCATAGCGAGTCTGTGGGACAGTGGGGGCTGGGAGCCTGTTTGGCTGGCGACCATCCATTGAGTTAGAACAAAGGATACACTGTAAATGCAAATAATGACTTTTCAGCCAACAACGCGGCCGGCTCGACACTACACATGCCTGACAGAGTGACAGACAGGAGAACATCATGACGCCCGTGGTGATGATGCGCGATGTGTCAGTGAAACTACAGGTTTACTCAGCTCTGAAATGCGCCGGGAGTTAATCGCTTCAAATGCACAAATGCAGTGAAGTTCACAAACCACCAACAGTTTATAGAATAGGATGGACTGTCTATCAGTGGCCATTAGAGCAGCTCTCTAATAATTAAAATAGATGTCACACTGTGCGGAAGAGCTTAATAAGTTAACAAGAGATTTGGCCACGACAGCTGAAACAATGAAACAATTGGATTTATACTTTATCCAAAATCGGGGTGAAATATTGCATGCCACGGATTAGATAGATACAGAAATCATCATCTGAGAAATACTCATGATACTGATTTCACTGTTTATTGGCCGTTTTCATGTGTGTGTGTTAACTGATTGGTCAATAAAAACAAGTAGATTGGCCCATCTACATAGGCCCATTGGCCCTTTATGCCCCACAACATTGTTTTTTTTCATGGGTCTGATTGGCCCATTAGGATTATTCATGATTGAATGTAGGTGTCGTGCGGGGGATGAGGCTCGCTGGCTGTGGAGGGAGAGTTGATGTAGTAAGAACCCGTCTGCCTGGTCTAACATGATGAAGTCATGTTGAACATTTCCGTTTCCCAAAAAAACATTTATTTGAGGTGCAGCGGCACAATATTAATATCAAACACGCGTGCACAACGCCTGACGTAAAAAATGCATTCTTGGCGTGCTTCTGAGCACTATGTTTACCCGCGACTATAACTTTTTTTAATAGTTACTGTTTATATAAACAGTAACTGTATATATAAACAGCAGCCGCCTGTGAAGGCGAACGAAATCTGGAACCTTTCAGCTCAATGACATGACTTTGAAAGCACCAAGTGACTTGTTTTAACGAATTTCGTTAGATTAAAATATGTAGAACTGTAAAATATCACTTCCATGAGGCTGTTCAGTCAGACATTAACAGATCACAGGCTGAAATTGGCATTTCATCCTCCTGTCCCTCCCTCTTCAGCGCACTGTAAATGATTTCTGTCCAGTAATATACAGTACACACACATACAGGACTCTGCGTATTGCTGGTCACCGCATCAAATAGCGACCCGCAAATCTAAAATGCGCTACAAACAGGAAACCCACCAACTGAAAAGCGGAGTGACTCCGCGAATCAGGCAGAGTATTAAACATTTAACTGTTTAGCAGTTCAGAATGCTAGAAAAACGCGACGCACAACTTCTGTTATTCATGATTAATGTTCTGGGCACAAATCACTCGGCACGCGGAGATGCGCTGGGAGCCTCTCCAAAGGTGGAGAGAGATGTGGAGGAAAAGGCAGGATGGGCAGATGAGCAGATCCAAGAAGTTTGTGAACGAGCACTACAATAATGTGGATGATTAAGCATAATTATATTTAAAAACTGCACAGGGTGCTCTACTAGACAAGCAGTTTTTCTTACAGCAGTGGAGGCTATGTGCAGATCTAATGAACGACTCAGCAAAGCTGACACGGTAATAATGACTGCTCCTCCTGGTGGACTGATCGAGCGAGTGCAGGTAGTTTCCGCAAATGGAGCTTAGGGGCGTTACGAGTTGGCCCCGCGCCGATGACGTCATCGCGGGGGATCTCATTACAGTCACGAACCCGCCTACTGCAGAGCAGGAGACGGTCACGGACCCGCCAGGAATTGGGGGAATTTCGAGGCCGCTCCATCTGTACCATTCAAGAGAGACAATTACATCCAGCAAGACCAGCATGAGCTCCTCTTTCCCTAATGCAGGCTAAAAATGCAACTGTCCTTTTCATCTTTCTCTGTGATGATCTTTATGATCTTTTGTCTGTTCACTCTTGATTATTAAATCAAATCATGATTAAGAATCTACAATCACGCGGCCTTGTGAGTCTGTACTCTGGCATAGGTCTGAATGATAGGGCAAGAAATATGGTCACCCTAATTTAATTTTTTTTTTATCGATATTGATGGATCGATCAAAAAAAAATTCAATCAATCTATCCCTTGACATTGCTGGCAGTTTAAAGACTATCTTGATAATGACTGAAGCCTGAAGAAACCAGAGGGTTCATTTGTTAAACTTAAAGTGAAAAATAGAATATCATAATGCAAACATGGCTTGGTTTAGAATATATTTTGTCACAGAACAACGTATTAAATATCAAAATGTAAACATATAACTGCACATTGTCATCAATGACTCAAGTAAACCTGATCCTAAAAAATACATCCAAAAATCAGTTTCCACTGCTTGATGGCATGAACATGATACAACTGATACTGACTGTGATAGGCTGCCAGATTTATTCCTATCAGGTAAAAATGTCAAACGTAATGAAGTTACCAAAATCACTTCTTTCAATGTGCACTATATCAGAGATATTTTGTCCAAAAGCAATCCTCCACTCCACATTATTCATAATAGGCCTGGAAAACGTGGGATAAACCTTTGCATTCCTGGGAAACAGCTGACTTTACAGCAAGACTGACAAGTTTTCAGTTTCCAGTTAATTGCTCCCCCTCAAGTATGTAACACAACAGTATCAGTTCTTTGTCCATACAAAGACAGGCAGACAAGGAAAGGAAGCATTCAGCTGTTACTTTACTCCAATTTGGGGTTCTCTCTTCCAAATAGTCCATGTATGTAATTACTCATTCATGAAATGAAACTGCACACTTAAGGTTCCTCCTCACCTTGGGAATATGCATGAACATCAGAGTGGCATTTAACAACGTAACTGGACGCGTAACAGAAGTGATCCTGGCCACAGAGCAGCGCATCACCCATTGTAAACAAACAGAACCTCTTCCAGCGATGAAATTCCCCAAGTAAGGATGTTTTGTTAACAGCAATTTATTCCTTCAAATCACTATTCAGATATTTTCAGACAACCATTCGCTTCTAACTTTAAGAAACTTACCTTTATCGGAAAGGATTTTTTTCAAACAGCAATATCAAGAACACAAACGCAGTCTTATTTTCTGTCATATATAAAGTGCATAATAAAGCAACTTTATTGTAATAGCCATTTATTATTCATTTTAATCAATACTAAATACATAAAAGTTTAAATTAAAGACATCGGCAAGGTACAAGTATTCATGGTGGGAAAGAGGATTTCCTTTTTTGTCTTTAGATTTGTTATATATTTTCTATATTTCACTCCTCACATCACTTCAGTTGGTGCTGAAACAAAGTGATGTAGAATACTGCAGCCATGTTTATGTGTGTTTTTACATAACTTTAAAGTTACTAATGTTGATATTTATAGTGGAACATTGTGATTTCAAGATTCAATTATTTGTTTCTTTCCCTGTCTTACCTAAACTCCATTTCCCATAAGGCTTTCTCTGTTTATTTTGTAACTGATCTATGGCCAGGCCTGATTAATGGCTACTATGGTTGATCTCTTAATGATGGAGATGATTTAAAGGACCTGTCTCTGAGGCGACCATTATCTCCATCTCGCAGACTGGTGAGTTGTCACGTTGACAGAGGTGGCCAACCATTATGGGATGGGCAAGTGGAGGAACCCAGATCAGTCGTCTGTCTTTTCTGTGATTCTTTTTTAACCATGTTAATTATTCTGTTATTATGTGTTTGTTTATGTATGTATCCTTATTTTTGTTTTTCCTTAAGGATTATACTGGCTAAAAAGGTTGTCACTTCAGCTGTACTGGGTTCACTGAATTAAAAAGATCCAGTGTCAACTTTGGTTAAGATTCTCAGACTTTGACATGTTTTTGGAAATGAAATGTCATACATGAAGTAGATAAAAGAAAGAGAAAGATGTTTTTCCTTTGCTTTTTTCTGGTCTTCTCTGTTAAAAATAATTATCCCCTCAGCCAGGCAGGGCCACTTGGATTAACTGTGGAGGCAAGATGGGGATGAAAGCCGAATAGGAGGAAAGAAAGGGACAGCAAAGGAGGAGGAGACAGGCACGAAGAGGCAAAACAAGAGAGGGGAGTTGAGAGTTAGAGGAGAGGGGCTGGATTTGAGAGAGGACGAGAGGAGAGAAAAACAGGGGAGAGCAGGGGATGAAAAATGGAAGGGGAAGGACAGCCTTGTGTAACTGTGAGACAAAGTGCAGTTGTGCAAGGGGGTTGGCTGGAGGCAATTAGGAGAAACCATAGCCATCACCCTCATTAGGCTGGTTGTAGGGAAGGAGGAGGGGAGGAAGTAGAGAGACAACAGAGGGGAGGGGGGGTGACAGAGGAGAGGAGAGTTTCACTCTGACCAGTGTACCTCCTGCTTACAGTATCATGTGGTCTCAGCTTGTATTTTCCCCTCCTCTCCTTCTGTCATTACCACAGACTTCTCTCAATCAGCCTGATTGGATCAATTTCTTTCTCCAGTGCTCTTCACTTAACCCTTGAACCCTTCATTTTCTTTGCTCAGTCCTCTCTCTCCTTTCTCCTCTCTGCCTTCCTTGTTCTCACCTCTATGAAGATTAGAGGATATCTTTGTTTCTGATGTCTCTCCTCTTGACATCCACAGGAACCATCGGGGGAAGACAGGCCTCAAATACTTTTAGCCTAATCTAACTCTGCTGTCTTCCTCCTGCACTGGAAGACAGCTCTTTGACAGGACTTGTGCTGTGTGACCACTTCCTGAGTGCTCCAGTGTGCGATGGGGACTTGGAAATAACAACAGCACTGACTAGAAGAGCCAAGGTCTCTGATAAAATAATGTCTATGTTTTCCTTTAACTTCAGTTTTGTAACATTGCAAATGCATGATTGTGACTCTTAATAAAAAGTACACATATTTTTTCTTCTCACTGTGACTATTAAAATCAATACTTGACTTTCTTGTTGGCCCATCACCTTGTTTCTATTGTCAAACAACACCAGAAAAAAAAAAAAAACTTCAAAGAGGGGGACAGTTAGCGTGAAGGAGGGTAGAGGACAGTAAAGCAATTAAGGAAATGGTGTAATTTGAGACGAGCTGACGTACTTTATGCAGTATGGACATGAAAGCCAGCCATGGTCTGGCTTACAGTGACAGAATAATGCATGGAGCAGAGGCATCAAGGTGTAACTTACAGCCAGCTTATTGGGGATCTCATACACAACTTAGCAGTGGTGGTAGCATTTACTGTGACATCACAACATGAGAAATGGAGACGATGTGATCAAACGCAGACAGCCTCCGAAATGAACGTCTCTGTTCTATACTGCACAGCATGTGCCAAAACTGTAGCAGTGTTACTCCTCTGTTTTCTGCACCTACATCAAGAGGCTATATAAAAGACTGATTCCTGCACATTTATTTCCCATGGTGACTGAAATAGCTCTAACTAAAAACAACTAGGGATGGACCAAAAGAAAGAGGGAATAACTAAAAATCTCTTAAATGCAAGAGTATCTCCAAACTACAAAACAGCTGAATACAGTGTTGTTTAACAGCCCTAATCTTCAGAACAGCAATTTCAGCTGTCGAAGCCCAAAATATCATTTTGACTAATCACATGGACCATGATGTTCACATGTAGAAACTTTCAAGTCTCGATAGCTCATGAAGCATCGGGTTCTCATAGCAAAATTGCTGGAAACAACTGTTTCAGTTTAAAAATGCATTCATTAATCTGGGAAAAAGTGGTACAGTGCGAGGGTTGACCCTTGACTTTTTTAAGACAACGGCAATGGCTGGAGAGTGTGTGTGGCGTGCACAGCATAGATAGCTTGTGTACACCCTTTAAAAGTGCCGTGTGAAAAAAAATCCAATTTGACAGACCAAAGTGTCCATAGGGATTTAAATCTTATACCTAGACGGAACCAAAAGATGAAAAACATAAATTGTGAAATCAAAATGAAAAAACATTCTGTATGTCATGGACCAACAGATATGAAAACGCACTTAAATGTCAAAGCCATTTGAAGACTCATCTTCGCTGTCAGAACTGAGGGAAGATGCTTCACTGAAATGCCAGAGTCAGAGGATGGCACTGCGCATTAACAGATCGTGTTTCACACACAATTAGAACACTTCACAGGCTCCCCCTTACTTGCTCCATGAAGCACACACATATGGGTATGCAAACACACACAAAGCAGCACAGGAACACAGCAATAAGCAAATACACACACACACACAGGTGGTCAAACAGATATTTGCATGCACACACACACACACATACACAGTGAATTGAACTCATTAGTGATCAGGCATATTGAAGTAATTGCCCTGCAGCCAGCCAAGGTTCATGACCAGGTGAATAGATTCAGGTGATCTCCATGTCAGAAACTAGCTGGATTCATGCCTGTGAGTGCGTGTGCGTGCATGCATGTGTTTGTGCTTGTAAATATATACTATATATGTGTGTGTGCATCAGAGGCAAAGTTCTATCAAGTATATGCACTTTGTGTAAGTCAGTGTGGAGCTGCGACGATTCTTAAATTAGTCAATAAGTGCATCAATTGAAGATTAACCAACTATTTTCATAACCCACTCATGGTTTCAATTATTTTTCAAGCAAAAATGCAAAGAAATCAGAAGAAGAAGAAGAAGAAGAAGAATTCAGCTTCTCAAATGAGAGGATCATCTGCTTTTCTTTGTTGTGTATGACAGTAAATGAATATCCATTCTTGGATTGACTATCTTCATTGTCTCAGCTTAGTTGTAACACACACCCTGAATGCAGATTGTTCAAAGAGCTTCTCTGGGGGTTCTTGAAAATCATTCAGGGAAATGTGGTAAATCACTAACTGTCAAAGAGGTCCCCCTGCCACCCTTAGATTGTACCCCTCAAGAACCCTCTCTCTACTGCATCTGCTGCTCTGCAGTCCTCTCAGCCTCCATACCTTCTTAATAAAGGTGAAATATTAAGAGGGCTTCACTGCTTACTCTATTAAGAAACTGAGACCTGAGGGCAAAGACAGAGTGGGAGACTCTCTCTAGCCTCTGTGTAATATGAACTGTAAGATGTAGGGGCCATGGCTTAGCTACACCTAGCTGTCTCTGGTGAATAATGCATGTGAATGGGGCCCCAGGCAAGCCACAGTTCTCATGTGTGGTCACTGCGCTGGGGCCAGAGGCCTAGCGTCGAGCAGTGATAGGGTTTCACCTGGCATCAAGGGTTATCTGTTGATCTGAAGTCAGTGGGCGAGCTGACTAGCACTAGGGTTTCACCTAGCGCCAGGGGGTTATCTCGCTGACATGGAGTCAGATTCAAGCATGACGGTGTGGAGTGTCCCCAGATTTAGGATAAGTAGTTTTGAATGCACGTGGAATCCCCTCAGGAAATCAGTAAGTTTGCTTTGAGTGACCAAAATTCAAAGCAGGCAAGAAGGTGATAATACAGATGACCATCACTTCAACTCTGACATCTCTATCACACTGTGAATCCCATTTGCATTGATACAACTGAAGGCTACCAGACATAACAACTGAAAAATTTAGCTTAATGGTGGCCATGAAGGGTTCAGATCAATAGCCACATCAATTTTTCTTTTTCAGTTTTGCTCCATAGATAGTAGGTGATTGCTTTAATAAAAGCAAGGCATATCTACTCATGTGACTCATACATGCTTTGGCTCATTAGCCTGCCATCCATAGCACACACACAATTCTGTAGCTGTTTCAGGGACAAGTAATGACTCCCCATTAGCTGTCTATCAAATAGACTACTTCCATTTATCTTTTAATTACAAAGACAGATGGATAAAATGTCATTTAATGGGTACGACTGAACACAATGATGTGCATTAGAGTTCAGTGAATATTAATTGATTTGTCTCACCAGGGTTTGCCAGTTTGTTGACGCATCAATGCAAAAAAAATTTAGCTTTTTAAAATATCTTAAACAAAAATACGATGTACTGTAGCTGTGTTTGTTGTTTGTCGCCTCTGTTCAGTAGTCACGCTTTTTCTCTCCCTCCTCCTTTTCCATTATCCTCCACTCTGTCCATCACATGCTGTTCACTGAACTCATTCCCTCCCTCCTCCCTTTGAATAGCACTGCATTACATTCTAATAGCGCTCGAAAAGACACACTACCCAATAACTTGAGTCTGTGCAAGTGCCATTTATCCTTCCCCTGCATCTTAAGAGCTCAAACAAATGTCTCTGCAACAACATTAAAAGTGATTGGCTACATAATCAAAGCCTAAGCAAGGGTGGAAGAAGTCGTCCCCATTTCATCATCGACGACAGTTGTTTTTGTCACGGTATTGTGCATTTGTAGTGTCTTTCTGGCGTAATATTTGACACACACACACACACACACACACACACACACACACACACACACACACACACACACACACACACACACACACACACACACACACACAGAGGGATACCGACATGGAAAGGCAAATCGCCAACCACATTCACAACCACAGACAAAAAGACAAAGAAGTATGAACACAATTTTTCACACACTTGCGAGCACACACAGGCACAAACACAGACCCACACAGAAATACATACAAAATTGAGGTTGCCAAAGCATAAAAATGCCAAACCTGTTCAACATCATTAGTTGTGCTGGGTTATTAAACATCCCCCTAACAGACTTTCACAATAATATGTCAACACCATCAATCAAGTCTGCAAACATAAGACTCTGCCTCTCACTGGGGTTCAGCCAGCCAACAACTTAAGGTATTTGTTTCTACTGGCTTATCCCAAATGATCTAATAGACTTAAGAGAAAGCTAAGCCACAATAAAGTAGACTTGGCTACAGCAGCACCACAAATACATCAGGAGAAGAGAACAGACCATGAGGAACAGTACACCGAGCAGAGATTTTCTTGGGAATAGTTCAAACATGCATTCTTGTAACTGTATGTACTCTTTGATTTATTCACTTGATACTCTAAAACTAAAGTCTATGCCTCTTGAAAGCTGTATCATCTGTGACACTTTAACCTTTCTACCACTCTGTGTTCAACAATATTTGCCATTCAAAGACTAGAGTGCATCAAATATACAAGCAATAAAGGAATTTCAAAAATAAGATTTCATCTATCTGAAAAATAGGACATTTCTTTTTTATTTCTCAATGAAAAAGATAAGCCTGATAATACAGAAGCAGGTACATCTAAAACTTTCTACATCTCCAGACCTTCAAGATAACGGAGCCAGTGCTCGATGGTCAACTTAAACTTTGAACTCAACCAAACCTGGATGCTCAAAGGCTCCTTTGAACAGACACTTCTTTTTTGATCAAATGTTTTATTCTCATTCTGCAAGAAAAAGAACTGATCATCAGTGCACCTCCTCACAAGCTCAAAATGCATGACACAACACCACAGTAAGGCTGGAGAAAATTTATAGGAGAGAATCAGGGGGTTGACAGTTTAATGTCTGTTGCACTTAAGACCACATCTAGCAGTTTAGTCAGTGACACATCTTTCTCATTGTAACTAAACTGAAGCAATGAAAAAGTTAGAGTATGAATGAAATACATGACTGCTGCCACCTAGCACCAAGAGAGTTATACATAAAAGATCCAAACATGGATTTTCCACATGCAGCACCATGTTTAGTCCTCATTCGTCTATAAACCATAGGCAAAGGTTTTTTGTCTTTCCTGTTTCTCCAGTAACTATTTAAAATGGGACAAATCAAGTGTTTCCTTCTTTAAAAGGCTCAAAAACAGCAGTAGCCATCACCAACTCCCTTTAACAGTTCTAATTATCATGTTAAAAAACAGGAGCCACATACTGTAATGCAGTACATATTAGGACTGGACAAACAGGAGGAACTCCAGTCACATATTATCTGATGATGGTGCCTAATGGAGACAACAATTTTTGAAGGTTTGTTTTTTCACTTTTATGTAGCCAAAACTGATGTTATCTCCACACTTCATACTGCAACACTAGCTCAGCTGGCTGTGTTGTTACAGGAAAGCCTCCTCTGCTGTGTGCCGCATCAGTATGTGTATCTGTTGCTGGTATGTAAATTTACTTGCTTGACATACCCCATGGTACGATGACTGTAGTACTTACATAATATACTTCGGGTTTTCTGCCAAATAAATGGTGTTAAGATGCCTAACCCTACCCCTTGTCTAACTGTAACTTAACCTACATTGTGGGGCAGGCTACTACACATGTAGGCCGATACCTCCTTTTCATTCCTATTTGGAGCTAATAAACACATCTGTTTTCTAATCATGTTGTCTTTCTTAAGAAATGTTCCTTCACATTGTCAATAGAGTCAAACGAGGTAGGATCATGTTTTGAGTGAAGTATCTCTTTTGATTCTGTAATATCATGATATAAGAAAGTCTCTGCAAAAAGCAAAATAAATACTGTGATATAAATTCTAGGTCATATCGCCAACCTGTAATTCATTTCTTTTCAGGATGTGGTTCCCGTTGCTCTGATCAGTGCAGTGTAACTGATGAGTAGGTCATCCACATACTGCCCAGTGTACTGGTTACCAAATGAGGAAATGCACAAATAATGTATGTGAGTGAGAAAGCCAGTGAGAACGTAGAAGAGTGACAGAAGGAGTGAGTGAGTAATGAGGTGGAAGATGGTGAGGCACCGTTCTGATCAGGATGGACCAAAAGAAAGAGGGAATAAGTGACAGTGCAGAGCTAATGTTTCAGACTATTTCCTCGGGCTGTGCCACTTGGGAATGAGGGTCTGCGGTAATTCAAATTGAAATGAAACTAATATGCCAGCAAATAAGCCAGGCCCACAATACTAATCTACTGTATGCATCAACAAACAACATTAGTGCTCTCCAGCAGTGAAACAACACAGAGAGAGAGTAAATGTCTAATGCATTAGCATCAACTATGAAGAATTATGCTGAGTGACAAATGAGGGTGGTACAGATGAATGCTACTTTGATGAGTGTCTTCGGTTTTATCGTCAGAATAAAATCCAGGGGGACGGGTGAGCAAGTCAAACCCACACATGGTTGTGTTTCTCTGTGCGCCATATACACCTTGGTGTGTGGCACTTTCTAAGCAGCAGAGACTCCTCAAATCACTAGAAATGTACCCCTAATAGAGGAAAAATGAAAGATAATGACAGTTCATCATCTGGTACACAACTATGAATATTTGCAACACAACTAGTATGAATATGCACAATATGTGTGCCCCATTTTTCAACATTTTAGAATATTTTAAGGATAATTTTTAGATTTAGATTCCAGGCATTAGATAATACTACAATAGTTCAGGTCTAGCTATAGCCATGTGACTATATGGCAAATGCAAACGATGCTTGAAGGTTGTTTGAATGGGAGCTGTGACAAAAATGCTGAGTCTTGTTTCCAATATATTCTGCTTTTTATTAATTTATGTGCAATCATGGGAAACAAAGGTCATATGCTACTTTTGGCCTTTGCAGAATGCTGTGTTTGTTCACAAGGACATTTGTGGTACACTAAACACAAAAGAGATCTGAAAAAAAACCACACCGCTAAAATTATCTCCACCAACCTTCCGTTTACAGTCTGGAAAAGTACAAAGCTGACACATTTAGCACGCAGCCCTTGCAGTGAAAGGTCACGCAGCATATATGGGACTAAAAATATTGCCTTCAATTACATGAATGAAAACATAAGCTACTGCTGCTGCTGCTTTGATCTTCCAACAGTTTCAGAGGGATGCAACACAGGGATGAAGCACAGCATAGTATGATCAAAGCAGGTCTGCATACACACAGACAAGTTTTTACATCTGCATCCCTCTTTTGTGTGTCTTTGTGTAACTGTGAATGTGACTATGAGACAGAAATACAGAGACACAGGAAAAGACAGAGAGGGAGGCAGAGAATCCTTGGCCTGTGAATCAGGCCTCTATTTTGCATCAGCCAGTGGTTTGTCAGCCACACACACTCATAAAGGGGGTCTCAAATAAACAATGGTGTAGGCATGCAGTCAAAATTGCAAGATGAGCATTTGTTTAGCCACACAAACACACACCAAGGACGAAGCAAGTCCTCAAAGAAGCCATTTCCTCAGTCGGATGTTTCCCTGAATATCGTTAACGAAACATCTCTGCAACAGTTCAGTGGTGGAGGACTCAAATCTGATTTAAACACTCTTTACTTTCCATATCGCTTAATTTGCACATTAGCACACATGTAAGTGCAAACAAACATGTCTATCTCCACATACAAACAAAAACAATGCACACAGTGGTGCACTCTTTAAATTCAATGCAACCTGAATGCAAACACAACACATACCTTATAATTTACAGTATATCCAACTTCAATTTGCCTCTTTTGTTCTGCCCCAAAGCCATTCCCTTTGTGCATTCAACAGCATGAAGCAGTGACAGAAATTGAGAGAGCCGGCCATTTGAGTGTGTGCACCATGGAGGAGAATGAAACACATCTGATGGATATTAGGGCTCGCACTCTATGGCCTTGCTTAACTGACACACCCTGATGAACTGGTGCCATGGAGGCAAATGAAGTAATAAAGCTATAAAAATGGACTTGCTCTACCTATTCATGCTATTACTGTCTCTAACATGGCTCTGTCTATCACTCTTGATAAGATGAGTGCTGTGTTAGGTGAGCCCAGCTGGCACTGTGGCAGGACCCATAAGGCTCCTCTGATTTTATGGAACAGTTGTGCTAAATCAAAGTCTATGGCAGTGTGAGAGGTATTGAATGCACTCTCCTACACAATTCATCATACCAAATTATGTATTTATCTAGATATGGGTACAGTTTCCACTTGTGATGGACTCAATCACCCATCCCTGATGCATTTGTTCTATAATTCCACCCGCGTCAACGACTAACAAAGCCGCTACTGGATGTACTAAAATGTAACCTGTAGCATTTTGCGCCAGACACCACCACTGACACTACTGGGTACCACACTTGTGGACTACCCTTGTTCAGAGATCCTACTCAACCTTCCAGCATATCTGTTTGTTGCTGTGTCACTTGTTTTTTGTCTGACAATTGCCACAGATATAAAATACAATTCTGATAAGTTAAGAAAAAAGTCTGTTCCATGTGTGTTTGTGCACAGTCAATGTACATTCACTAAAAGTGTTCATTTTTGCCACTGACATTATTAGAAGTGTCTGACAAAATTATGGACAGGATCCCTGTTTAGGCTGCACGATGGCGCAGCAGGTAGTGCGCGTGCCTCACAGCAAGAAGGTTGCCGGTTCGATCCCCGGGGCCTTTCTGTGTGAAGTTTTCATGTTCTTCCCGTGCATGCGTGGGTTCTCTCCGGGTACTCCGGCTTCCTCCCACAGACCAAAAACATGCTCATTAGGTTAATTGATGACTCTAAATTGTCCGTAGGTGTGAGTGTGAGTGTGAATGTTTGTTTGTCCTTGAATGTGGCCCTGCAATCGTCTGGCGACCGGTTCAGGGTGTACCCCTCTCGCCCATTGTAGCTGGGATAGGCTCCAGCCCCCCGCAACCCCGAAAGGGATAGGCGGTATAGATAATGGATGGATGGATGGATGGATCCCTGTTTAACCAGAAACAGCCACTCTCGCCAAAGCCACCAGACTCCATTTACAGCAACAATACTTTTATCATCTAAAAACCTATGTCATTCAAACATATCACAACTCATATCATCAGCATGGCGGATAGTTGTGATGAAAACAGAGATTTATTTTCAACTTCATAGAAATCATTTTCATAACAGAACTCGTCAAATCTGGTACATGTGTGCATGCATGCATGTGTGTATGTGTGAGAGAGAAAGAAAGAGAGATTACAGTGAAGCATTCACGCAAGTGGACAGGATACCCCTATTCATATTACAGGCGAGGTTTCCATGCACATATACACACTTTCCACTAAGACTTTTCCACAACAGTCTCTCTCTCTCTCTCTCTCTGTCTCTCTCTCTCTGTCTCACACACACACACTCACACACACACACACACACACACACACACACACACACACACACATACTGAAGTGAGAGACAGAGAGAAACATTTACATACTGTACACATGCATATTCAGATTAGCCTAGTGTGGCATGAAACAAACTCTCAGAATAAAAGAAGTGCAAGAGGAGCTGCTTTGTGAAATAGCAATGACAGAATAATACGCTTTGAGGTGTGACGATACACAAAATTCACGGCGTAGCGAGCTTTGACCATGTGCTTCAATTCTGTTTTCTCTTGAATGAGTATGGTTGCATTTCCACAGCAATACACACTGCTATAGCATTAGGTATTGCTTTGGCACAGTCCAGATCAGTGAGAGGCTGTCTGAAGCCTTTGGGGATCTGTTTTTGTCCCGTTCTGCTGATCAACAGATTTCATTGATGCCACAATGAACGACATTTTAAGTGTTTCCTCAGACATACCCAACTTCAGCTGAACAATATAGGCATACAATTTGACAATTAATTATTGAATTAAGGATTCCCAACACTGCAGAAAACATTTAAGATATCAGATATTTTGAAACCTTAGATACTCAACTATGTTTATTTGCTTTTGCCAAACATGCATCTCTTAGTACACACACAGTATGGGAAAGAGCTGTAGCGCTCTTAGTGTGCAAATGTCTTCATGTTTTTCACACTTCAAGTTGCATGTACGAGCATGTGTGTGTCAGCCTGGGGTCCACCATACTGGTTGGTGACTAATTGTCCATCGTGTGGTGATGAGGCCTCACATGTCTATTAGCTCTCCCATCCTGGCAAATCAATATGCCATCAAGATTAATGATTAGTAATTAGAAGATCAACACACACAGACAAATACCCTGAATGTATACACATATGTGAAAAGACATACACAGGCACACAGCCTGCATGAACAGCACAGCTCACTCATGTCTGCAGTGGTGCATCATCTAGAGATGCAGTGTCTCATGTTTTTTTCCACAGTTGTCAGCGAATTATACTGCGACAAAATTATCTGTTGATAGTCCAGGCTGTCACTACAGTTTTAATATCTACATTTTACTTCATGTTTAAGATAAAACAACATATGTGCTCATACTTAGATGTATATATTTCTTAAGCTCTGTGGAAACAAACTTATAGCTGCTGACTTGCACAGCTAACTCAATCTGCCACTCTGCTCGACACACTGAATACTACACACTAGAGATGACGAGATTCACCGATTCATATCGGTGATCCGATACAAATGATGCGACTGCACCAGTAGATTCAAGGTACATCGGATATAATTTACAGGTGAATTTACGGTGCATCTCTTGTAGCCTGTCTGTAAATTCAACGGTTAAATCGATTTTTTCCCTGCCCTGCCGTGTTTTCCGAGGCAACCTGAATGCACCATCGCTCCTCCGTCACTGACGCAAGCGTTGTTCACAACATAGAGGGGAACGAGAACGACGTTAGCAGCGAGGAGATATTCAGTGCACCGAAAAAGACACACAAATCAAATGTGTGGCAATATTTCAGGTTTTTCAAGCGAGAAGGTAAACTGGACAAAACATACGCAATCTGCAAACAATGCCGAGCAGATATCAATTACGTCAGTAGCACAACGTACCTGGCAATGAAGTTTTATACGTTTTGTAAAATTGTAGAGACAGAGAACATAATTCGGAGTAAGGATTGCTTATTATAAATAAAATCTAATGCTCTGTCTATACATACTGAATTATGTCTTTTTTAAAAATAGGATTTAGTGGTTTGCTCAAAACAAACCAAATATTATATGCATCTCTCAAATTGATATAGAGAGTAAAGCAAAGTTGTGCTATAAGAAATCTGATATGGGCACACTCTCGTACCACAACTAACTGTATCGAACTGGATCACATCATATCAAACCGAATCTCTTTGTAAGCAAGTCATGTCGTTATCAAATCATTTTTGAATTGCATTGTATAGTGAACAGGAGCGAATCGCATCGCATCGACAGAGGCTTCAGTGTATCGTTAATGTATCCTATTGGTGGCTGCGTATCGAGATGTGTATCGAATCGGCCTCAGTGGTGAAGATCTACACACTGATCAGCTTTTTTCTGGATATTTGACTCACGATATAAGTCTCTTGAAGTGTAAAAGCAAACTTTTCCCCATGGTCTAGTGTTAAAAAGGCAAACAAAAATCCCTATAAATCTTTACATCAAATCACAATACATATCAAATTAACACTCAAGCATCATGATAGTATGGAAGAATAATGCTAAGAAATTTAGAAAGTTATAATCAGTAATAATTATCAATAATCAAATCATTCTATCAAAAATAATTAACTAGGACTACAGTTGAAAATTAGCGAGTTGGCTAACACTGAGATACTTATAGAAATGTTGATTAATGTGTGTTGTCCTTAAAAATACATTAAAAAAAATGAAATGAAATAAAGGATCAACATATTGGTTGAAATATTTGGTGGAGTAAACTACAGCACCAACTCCATTCCTCCTTGAGTGAAACAGGAAGTATTGTTGTTAATGAGCTTCGAATCGGTGAAAAGACAGAAAACAGTTCAAAGTGACTTTCCATTTGTAATACGACAAAACAGTTTGCAAATTCAAAGCAGGAGCATCAATGACCGTTTGCATGCTGATGTAAGGTTGCAGAAAACCCAGAGAGCGAGAGAGTATGAGGCTGTAACTCAGAGTGAAGAAGAGGAGAGGGAGTTTAAGGCTCTGGGGTAATGGACTGAATCTGTCCACATATTTCAAGACAAACATTCTTAGAAAGCAAATGTATACTGATGTTGCACATGCACACACAGAGACGACATGTGAAAGTTATCTTAACTTGTTATCTATCAGCAGGCACCCAACATGCACCTGGCAGGGGCAGTGAGAGAATTTGACTTGGTTAAAAATGAACAACAACCAGGTTGTGCACCTGAACACAGACAATTTCTTCGTTTCGTCCTCACTCGTCAGGGCATGATGAACAGAGATTTCGCTGTAATTTTTGTTGTCAATATTTTTTTCATTTATGTTGTCGTTACAATTTAGTCACGCAATAAAATGACTTCAATGAATACTTATCGTCAGAATTTTCATTGACAAAATTAACGCTGCTCATATGTGCAATATAAGAGCTGACATTTGCATCAAGAGTAGTGTAACAGTGTCCTTCTTCACATTTAAGCATCATATTACACTAAAATGTATAATAAATGCTTTCTAGAGACCATTTAAGCAAGATGCAACAAGCACAGGCTATGTTCACTTAGTCCACGGTGAAGCTGTGCCCTGTGGAATTTAGGGCTTAGGGCAGTTTGACTGGATTTCTCACATCATAGCTCTGGTTTGTCAGATTTGTGTGGAAAAACTGCAGTGATTAGTGACTTGTTGATTACAGTTCACCAAAACCAATTCACTCCATGGTGTTCACACATTAAAGGACCTGGGACTTAAAGTCTGAGTCCAAGTGACAAGCACCATAGTTACAACACGTATATAAAGGGCCCAGACTGGTGCCCATCTTTGAATTTATAACCTGGGACACCAAACTGAGTGAGAGATTTTTATCTGCTGATTACCTTCATAACAAGATTACCAGCATGTTCAAAAAATCCACTTCTCAGGGCAAGATTAAATTAACTGTTTAAATTGAATCAAATTTGGTTCCTCAGCCTCAACTGAATTGGGTCACTGTGGTGTACTTAGCATGGATATTAACTATCATTTCACTCAGAGAAACACACAAAACGCATACACATGCACTTGCATGTGAACACACACACACACAGTATGCATTATTGTAAATGCCCACATTGATTTGGATGGTGCGCTGGTTCTACTGAGTCTTTGGCCCTTTACTGTGTGTATGTGTGCAAGCATACAGAGCAGCCTGGTACAGCACGCTGGGCAGCTAATGAGGCGGACACTCAATGCAGCACTATCACACTTCAGAGTGCCATGATTCATTATTTGGGTGTCATCAAAAAAGAGAGCGAAATGCACACACTAACACAGATACACACATACCCACCCTGTGAACTCAGTGCTTTGACTCTGAGTTACAGTCAAAGAGTAGAATTGGAGTGATGTGTAATTTGATCTTGATGCCTCTCAGTTTAGTGCTTGGTGATCTAATTCAAAGTGCTCCTGACCACATATGTTCCAGTACAAGTGAACTTTTTGTGTGTGTTAAGGTGCAGTTTTGTCACCTTAACCTTAACTTTCCATCTCTCTCCTTCCCACCTCCCCTGTCCTCTCTCCTGTTACACGGCATAGCACTGTGCAAGTTCACATCATTATCTTGCTCATTTGGGCTGAAACAAACAAAAAGCTCTCCAGCTCTGTTTTGAAAATGGACGCCTCTCTCTTCAGTTCAAAAACCTAATGCAACTTGTTGTTGTGTGGGCGACAGCTGACAGCATTAGTCGTGTTTGTGTTTGTGAGTGTGTTCCTGCTCGTGTTTGTGTGCGTTATGTGCTCTTTGCTGGAGGTGGGATCATCCACGGCAGTCATCGGCGTAAAGTGTTAACCTCTCCAGAGAGGCTGCAGGTCTCTAAGTGCTTTGCTTAGCTACCGCTGCTAAGCAATCAAGAGTCCCCCCAGTCACACAGGACAGCCTGCTCTTCTGGGCTTGCTGCATTATCACAGCACAATGCCGTGAGGACACAATGTCTGACAGACACCTGCTAGTCTTCAAGGCCCACAACACACTCGAGACAGTATTTTCATAATACCTGCTCAAAGTCATATCAACTGGAAAAACATGCTGACTGTACTTTTCTCATGATTTTGAGGCTCTGATTTTGAGCTGCTATTTATCACTCAGAGGATAAATACTTGAACCTAACACCATTTCATTAGACTAGAGCTGTCCTATCTAGTCTGGTGTGCATGAACTGATGAAGGCTGCTCGGATGAGAGGCGAAACGTCTTCCAAGACAAACTGACAAAGTTCAGTTGCGAATGATTAAATGCCCTGAAGCTTACAATACTGAACATTGCCAGTAATAAATGAGTATATGATGTTGGGCACGATCTCTGGAACAAATACTGCAATGCTTACAGGTTTTAGTTATGTCTCTCACAAGACTGGCTAATAGAATCGATTCAGCTTACTTATCCATACTTGTCATTTCACTCAGCTCTGTTGTGCTATGCACAAAAATTTGTATTTACTCAGGGGACTTGGTGGAGCACAGTTTGACAAGATTACATTCTCCAGAACACATAACATGAAATCTAATCACATTCAGGGGATTTCTGTCACCTGTCTTAACAGTGCTGTTTCAGAAAGAAACTCAGAAAGCAAGGAGCCTCTTGAAATAGGATTCATATTTGCTCCAGCAGCTCAAGACTGACAGCAGTGACATCCTTGAATTGATCTAGCTCACGATGGCTGTCTTCATAGCTCCTTTATACAGACAACCTGTATTCTGTCACATGCTTGCAGGCTGATGGCAAGCAATGTTCTCTCTTCCCTGACAGAAGGGCAGAGAGAGAGAGACAAAAAGACAAAGGCCGTGGGAAAGTTAAAGACACTGTCAATGAAACAGGAATGAGGGAAAGCTAGAGATAATGAGGCTTAGCGACTAGAGTCAAGAGGAAAGGATGGAGAGAGACAAACAGTGGGACACAATACGACAAGAGAACATAGAAAGAAGGAGGTGAGAAAACATTAGAGAGAGAATGACTGAGATTCAGAGACAGATAGAAGGTTGTAGTGTAAGAGAGAGAAAAAAGGGGAATATTTATCCAGCTAAAACAATTCATTCACTCCCTTTCCCAATTTCCTATTTTTCTCCCTTTCCAGCAGAACAAAGACCAGATGCTCTTGTTTCCCCCTTTAACCCTTCTGTAGTCACCATTATATTTCTTTGTGGACTAAAGGCTAATGTAAAACCACAAAGTTGTGACATTCAGGCAGCAAGGGGATTCAAAGCCTTGCAGGGAATACCCAACTGGGGCAAGAGCCCATTCTCTAGCAAAACATCTATCCGCTCAGTGTATGTGTGCATGCCTCCTATCACAGCTTACCTGGAGAACATGACTGATTAAGCTGGTGAGCAACTGGAGTCAGACAATTGAGCGTGAGAGCGACAAGGGAGATCCATCATCATGAAAGCTCATGCCTAAGCTTGGCACTAGATAAATGGGCTCAGATGAAGCCTGTGCGTGCTCACGGTGTGTTTGTGCACTGTGTTCATGCATGTATGTGCATTCTCTGTATGCATGTACACTCACTGCTTAGGTTGCCTTTCAAAAATCAAAGGAAAGGCTGCTCTTTCCTTTCCTTCTTCGCCTTTGCGAGAGGATGGGTGAAGGAGGCAAAGGGGATAAGAGGAGGTAGCATAGTGTTTCCTCCCTGTGTGCATTATGGATGAGGTGTGTCCACTGTGTTCGATGAGCTGCTCTCTGATGGCTTGAAGGTGGCCTGCTGGGGTTACCTAAGACTCTGTGTTTGTGTCTTTGTGAGCTTGAGTGTGTGTGACTATGATTGAGAGAGTGGAGTCACAGGGTCACACCTGCACACTAACTCATAGATAACAAATACCCTTCTTGGGCGTAATTTTTTATTCATTTACATCTTTAATTAAGTACGAATCAATAAAGGTTTTCAAATCAAATCAAACTTTATATGTCCTATATGGCACTTTTCATACTTAAAAGCAACACAAAGTGCCTCACGGTGGCTAAAAACAGCAAAAAAGAAAACCCAGCCCTCCCACCCCCATAAATACATAGAGATTTATAGAGACATACAGAGACTCACAGACACGCACGTATGCACACACACACCCTCGCATACACCCATATGGACAAGGCAAGGAATAAGCCACCTTAGGGGGCCATCCACACTGACAGGGCCCCCAGCCCATGACGAGGGAGCGCCGCCCGAGTTCACCCCAACCCAGGCAGACAGGAGGCCCCACACCGAGGTGCAGAAGCCTCCAGCCATCCAGGCCAGAGCCGTCCCCTCGGCAGCGCCCCCATCAGTAGATCAAGAGCAGCTCCCAGTGTTGGGGGGCCCCCATGAGGAAACACTGGAGCTAAAAACCAAGGGACTAAGACATAAACACTGAATGAAAGAAAATGAGTAAATGAAATAAATAGTAAATAAACATGTCGTTAAAACATGCAACTAAAGTAAGACACAAATAAAGATTAAATATGATAAGAAACCTGATTAAAGGAATGAGATAAATCAAACAAATCAATTGAAAGCCTGATTAAAAAGGTGGGTCTTGAGCCTCTTTTTAAAAACATCAACAGTCTCTGCGGACTTGAGGTTCTCCGGCAGGCTGTTCCACAATCAGGGGCCATAATAACTAAAAGCCGCCTCCCTGCGTGTTTTAGTTCTTACTTTTGGTATGGTTAAGAGGCTGGAGGACCACAGGGTCCACGAGGGTTGATAGGGTAAAAGCAGGTCAGATAAAGGCCTGAGACTGTAAAGACATTTAAAAACTAATAAAAGAACCTTTAAATCTATCCTGAAACGCATGGGGAGCCAATGCAGTGATTTTAAAATTGGTGTAATGTGCTCCCGCCCTCTGGTCCTCGTCAGCGCTCGTGCGGCTGAATTCTGTAGTAATTGAAGATTGGAGATACTCCTTTTGGGAAGACCAGAGAGAAGGGCATTACAGTAATCTAAGCGACAAGAGATAAAAGCATGCATCAGCACCTCCGTGCTGGCCTGAGAGAGAAACGGGCAGACTCTGGCTATATTCTTGAGATGGTAAAAACCTATCTTTGTTATGTTTTTGATGTGTGGAAGAAAAGTAAGCTCAGAGTCAAAAATCACGCCCAGATTTTTTACAGAATATGTTGATTTAAGATCTTGTAGTTTTGGTAAAAGTTTCTCTCTCTGGCCTTCAGGACCAATGACTAAGACCTCTGTTTTGTCCTGATTGAGCTGAAGGAAATTTTCTGCCATCCATGACTTGATGTCTAAAATGCAGTTAAAAAGGGCATCAATTGGCCCTGTGTCATCAGGAGACACGGCAATGTACAGTTGCTTATCATCAGCATAACTATGGAAGCTGATGCCGTGCCTCCTGATGACGTCCCCGAGGGGTAGCATGTAAAGATTAAAAAGAGCTGGACCTAAAATTGACCCCTGGGGAACCCCACACTTGATCTCATGGGTTCCTGAGGAACATGCATCCCAACTTACAAAGAAGTGTCGGTCAATGAGGTATGAGACGAACCAGTTAAAAGCAGTACCTGAGAGGCCGACCAGGTGCCTCAGTCTAATAAAAATGTGATGGTCTACTGTATCGAAGGCGGCGATTAGATCCAGTAGTACCAGGACTGTGAGCTTGTGTTTACCTAAATTGCACCTGATATCATTTAAAATCTTTAATAGGGCTGTCTCGGTACTGTGGTTCATCCTAAAACCAGACTGATACCTTTCTAAAATGTTCATTTTGTTTAAAAAATTGTTTACTTGGTTAAAAAACAGTTTTTCTAAAATTTTACTTCAAAAAGGTAAGTTGGATACAGGTCGGTAATTATTAAGAATGTTGGGGTCTAAATTGCTCTTCTTCAGAAGGGGCTTCACCACCGCTGTTTTAAAGGAGGCTGGGAAGACACCCGTCTGAAGAGAGCAATTCACCATGTATAACAGCTGTTCCTCAAAGAATCCATAGAGAGCTTTAAAAAACGGTGTGGGAATTGGATCTAAAAAGCAGGTTGTAGGGTTTACCTGGCAGAAAACTCGACCGAGTGCCCTCGTAGGTAGATGAATGGGGGCTGATGCATGGAGTAGACTGATAACACCAAATTTTACCACTTAGCACGTGACTCAGCCACTCCCAAGAGGAATATAATGAGAGCCCGGAGATGATTCAGAAACGAGACGGTGCACTTTTGAGTAATTTCCTGTATCTATGTCATGTGGGTGTCACCACTGACCCACCCCTTTAGGGGACAAGCAGCAGGTCCTGAGTCAATTCACTCCAGTGGGAGAAGTGAACATGAGCACAGATTATGACTAATCCTTTCGTCCTGTTGTCTCTGCGCCATTAATCATAAGCAACATATCTCCCAGAAAACATCCAGACAACAAAATGGCATTTTTCAGACAGGCAAATCAGGAGAAAATCAACTTTGTTCGAAACCTGTCTCTGTCTCAGCAACACATTCTCGTGAGACCTGGAGGGAGCATAGTAAACTAGCGTATAAAAACAAGGAGGCAAATTAAGGCACAAACATTACATACGCACATAAAAAGCAACAGTCCATCAGTACTGCAGAAGTGTTAAAAATGTCCAGTGGGGATGGAGGTGGGGTGGGGTGGGGCGTGCCCATATCGGAGACAAGAAGTGTTTACCATTTCATACCACTGGGGCAGCTTGTATTGAGCAATCTTGTTGTCATAGAGCTGAGGAACTGAGTAAAACTTTGTGTTTTTATATCTCATAACAACCATTCAACTTAACTTTTCTTCTACAGTTTTACATCAAAATCATAAATAAATGATACTTCGGCCTAGCACAACTTGAGAAAATATCAAAATGTCATCTACAATTTGACCTCAGTCAATCAATCCAATCCAATGTTATTCCACTGCACAATGTGTTTTGAGATCAAAGCTTCCACACACATATGCCTAATCAGAAACACAACCTCTGGTTGGTCAACAAGTCAGGAACACAGAGTCTGATTGGCTGACAGTCTCAGTGGACCACTAACAACCATGCAAACAATAACTGTTTTCAACATGGATAAATGGATAAGCAGTCACAGAGGACATTCAGTGCTGCATTTATCATTCTGGATATATTCTACAAAATCTCCAAAAAGACAGTCCAGTTCAAAGCAGGATTACAAAGCTTCTGAAAGGGGTACGATCACACTGTAGCCCTCATGGGGACAGCACAATGGAAACATTATCCTTGTGGGCAAAAAAAAAAAAAAAAATGTCTATACCATTGGAGGGTACCAGAGATATTTAATAAGTTGTATCAGAGATACTTTGATGTCATATACAACATTGTCGACAGAGGAGGTTAATCACCTTGTCACATTACTTAATACTAATGCAATAAAACTTGCATTCAGGTTGCTGATGTAGGCTACTTTTTGATTCGCCAGAATGTGTCATAATGGCAAATACTGGTTCAGTTGTTTTGCATAAAATCACATCACTTTGTTTCAACACTGCTCCGGACCAGCAGAACCAGACACCAACCCCATCCTACGATATACAGTCTACTATTTTGCCTTGTATGAAAAATGCTGTGTGCACTCTATATCATACCAAAAAGGGCCAGAACATGTTCCATATACTATAAATGTATGTGATTTTGTTCAGCAATGAGTGTTGCTTCACTGCACCAAGCTCAGCCACCCCTCATTGACTTCTACCTCTACCTCCAGCAGTTCTATTTTATGGATGTTTAATCAGATTAGTCATTGTTTTGAGAATGATCATTACATGAATCATTTGCCTCCTAAAACTTCAAAATACAGCATTATAAAAGTATTGTTAATATGGTAATTTCTCTTTTGCCTTGAATGGGAGGGCATATTCAAGCTACTGTGCTGTGCATGCCAACAGCAGCTTTATGGCTACCAGTCCACACTGGCACAAGACTCTTACAGGTATTAAATGTTGCTTCCTTTAACTATGTGTTGTTAGTATGGCAGACTCTTGTTAACCTAGCCGGTGGGACAGAAATGACAACACCTCTGTAATTCTTTATACAGGGTTGTAGCTTTTTACGAGGTACTTTTGCATAGCAGATTGCTGGTGTGTGTGTCCACATCTCCAGTATAAACAGTGGAAAGTGAAATGTGCAGAGGGAGGGCTGAATTGGCAAAGCACTCCTCAGAAGTATCAGGAGACAGCTGGCGCCATCTCTCTGTTTCTCCTTCTCTCTTTTGCTTGCTTTCTCTCACCACCAACAACGCTTTCAGATTATGTGAGAAACACACTTTCCGACACTCTCTCTCACTGTGTTTCTCCCACCTCTCACCCACTGGTTTTCCTCACTTTTCAGAGCTGTGCTGTTTTCCTGCTCTTCTTAGTCATCTTGCCCTCTTTTTCCCCACAGTTTGTTTCAAACCTCTCTCTCTCTCTCTCTCTCTCTCTCTCTCTCTCTCTCTCTCTCTCTCTCTCTCTCTCTCTTGTCCACAGGTGGAAAATGTCCAGCTGATGCTTTGGCCATAGCCCAGGGAGTTGTTGACTTTATTACCATGGCAGCTCTTTATCACCATGGAAGCCATCCATCGTTGCTATGACCAGTGTCCTATTACCTGGCCCACTTGGCATGTGTGTACACAGAAATACACTAATGCCACTGGAGAGAATTCAAGGGCTTCCCCCATTTACTTTCCTCTAAAGTGCATCTTACTGTAAAGGTTAATTCAGTTAAGGTATACTGAAAATGTAGGTATTTCATGATACAAAACTGCTGTTTGGTTTTTAACTCTGACATTACTCTTATATGACTGTGAAGACGCTAATTCAAATGCTTTTCTGAAGGTACTCAGCTGTAATCTAAGCACAGCTACAGATAAGTGTTCTGTTAATACAATCTGGAAACAGACCAAATGTAGCATACTGCATTCTCTGCACTTCCATGCTCATCACAACAACAAGTCTGGCACTAAAAAGTTGCAAAAGACACAAAATACAACATGGGCTTCTCAGTAAACAGTAGTCAGGTCACTGACACATAACAGCTCACAGATAAACATGAGCGGGTGGATGCCAAATGTTCTGTACACACTACCCAAACAGATCCTCAGGCCAAAAACAAGTACATTTTATATTTCAAAAGCATTCAAACACCTAAAAATTTCACATGCACACTCAAGTACATACACGCACAAGTACCTTCCATTGTGCTCTTTCCATCCCAGCACATGCAAACTCACAATAATACTGACCTAACAACACACACACATTCCTTTCCACACATGTATAGACACCAGAAACAGGTGCACACATCCTCTCCTACATCCACACAAACACATCTCAAATCAAACAGGTTTTTTTCCTACCGTCTTTGCGGTAAAGGTTGATCTCCACTTTCCTCTCCTCCGACCCAAGAAGGGCCTGTGCCATCTGGGCAATGGCCAGTCGCTTGGTGTCGGGTCCGTACAGGAAGTTACATGTGCACGGCTTCTGCATGATCTCAGCACGTGAGTAGCCACACATGTGGCAGAAGCCATCGTTGCAGAAGATGATGGCGCAGTTCTCCACTCTTGCGTTGGCTATGACGAACTTACGACCTGTGGATGAAACGAGAAAAGCTTACTTTTCACAGAGACACCATCATCCAATTCATGGTACTGAAGTGTGTCAGAGGAACAAATGAAAAAGACTTCCAGGAGAAGTGTGTGAGTAGAGTGTGTGTGTGTGTATGTGTGTGTGTGTGTGTGTGTGTGTGTGTGTATACATGTATATATGCATATATGTGTGTGTACATATGTATATACACATACATATGTATATACACATATGTACGTACGTACATACATACATATATGCGCGCGCACACACACACACACACACACACACACACACACACACACACACACACACATTCTACATGTGCAATGGAGCTTTAGCCTACAGCAGTATTAGGGCCACCGATATGCACTGTGAGAATAAAACAGAGAACAGCAGGAAAAACGTTTTGAGAACAAGCCTGTGATTTACGGAAAACATCCTGACACTTTAAGGTTAGGCCTTTCTCACAGTATTTTGACTGATATAGCAGGAAACCACAGCTGTCATCAGTAGTTAATAATCTTATTAATAGTTGCTATCTTATTATAGGCGCCCCTATAGCTAATGTATTGAGGCAGTCAGTCCTCTGCAGTGGCCGCAGGTTCGACTCCCACCTGCGGCTCATTTTCTGCGTGTCGCCCCCTCTCTCTCTCTGCCCCCTTTCCTGTCGTACCGTCAGCTGTCGCTATCATAAAGGCTAAATAGCACCCCCAAAAAATAATAAAAAATAAAAGATAGCCTTGGAGAGTGATATCTGTGTTTTTCCTGTTTAACAAGTCAAAATGTCTACCTTAATTTTATGAGGGGAAAAAAAACTTGTATGTTTCGACAAAAAAAATAATTATTATGTTAATACAGTAAAGACCTTTATTATTTTTAATTTCATTCGGCCATTTCTGCACTTAACACACTTAGTTCAAGTATGCATAAGTATTATTTACATCACTTTCATTGTCATTTCCTGAGAGCCCAGTAAGCAAGGAATGCTAATTACTACGGAAATCACCTGCGCATTTAACCTAGCTAACGTAGCAGTCTTGCTAGCTTACAAAGCTTAATTTTCAAACCTAATAAACCTGCAAAAGGAAGCTGTAAAGTTATTTAGCTACAACATCAAATGAAACGTTTACAGACCTTTTAACACACGTTTTAAAACATGTCAAAGCCAATATTTCTTATTTGGAAGACACTTCAACACAGGCCGGACACTTCGTTGTAGTTTCCAACTAACTTCAGCCATCTTCTACCATATCAGTTTCAAAATAAGTGCATCACTTTCAAAATAAAATCAAGAATGAAAAAAATAACTATTATGTAATCGTCATTCACAATTGTACTTAATATAAGACGTGGTTTTTCTGTGGGTGGTCTGAGCAGAGCTGTATAATATTATGGCTAGAAATATGTCAAGTCTTCTGCAATTCACCTTGAAGTGTGTGTGGTTTGCATATGTGTGTTCATAATTGTGGTCAAATGTGTAAACTGCAGCTGCAACCTTGGTCGCTCCATCTCCCACAAAGCTCTGATGTGTGTCTCTCTCTAAACCACTTACTGTGGAAGGAGCCATTTAGCTCCATGGCCTCTGCTCAATGTCAGTGGATGATCTGAATGCACTCAGAGAGCTGCTGTTGTGACTGAAAACACACAGATCTGCACAAACTCACTTACCCTACACACTGACTCTTTACTTGCAATGCTTTGTGAATATCTGTCTCCAGGGTGTACAAGATGAATCTCTTATGTGTCTTGTGGGAGCACATACAAACAACATAAATGTGAGCATGTGCATGAGGCCTCTGTGGATGTGTGATTGTCTTTGTGCTGTATCAGGGTGATAGATAGCGCCCACTAAAAGGTTTTAAGCTACTGAAGAGCCCAGTGTTCCCAGTTACTTCAACTGAGTGCTGGGCCCCACTGTGAGGAATACTGCACTCATAAATAGTCATGTAAATGGTTAGAGGGAAGGAGGAATGGCTGGTGACAGAAAAGGGTGGGTGAGGTGAGAAACAGCAGGAGGGCTGGATGAAGAAAAGATGGAAATGAGATGGTTCCATAGAAAGACTTTGGGAAGGAAGGAAGATTGACAGGACAGGAGATAAATTGAGGAAGGGGCGGATAGAAGATGGGGAAGTGAAACATAAGTTAATGAATGGAGATTCTGGAGAAAAAGATAAGGTGGAGTGTGGATATTTGAGAAGTGATGTGTCCAGGGAAGGCACAGGAAGAATCGGACTACATTTCTCAGTAATTCACTTGCATCAAGTAAATGGACTGGAGACTGTCGTGAAAAACTATTCACTTTTTGATGTCAGAACATTTCAACTTGTGGCTGTGAATCAGTTCAGTTCAATTCAAAACAACTTTGTCCATCCCAATAACAACAATTGTATGTAGCAGCTTGCCATCCAGATCTGCAGATACACAAAAAATATGCAGGAGAAGAAAGAAGGGACACTATCAAATCTAAAACAATCAAATGTTATAAGCTTAGAAACTATATGTGGAATTGGTGAAACATACATTGATGAATAAATATAATATAATATAATATAATATAATATAATATAATATAATATAATATAATATAATATAAAAATGCACAAAGTGATGAGGCCTTACAAAGACATAAACAATGATCTATTAAGAATTTAGAAGAAGGATGGCAGAGGAGATACAGTAAAAGATGGTTTCATTTGCAGGCAGGTTGAACATGAATAGCAATCATGCTACTTCATTACAAAGTCTACAGTTTATCACTCAGTTTCTGGGTGTACTTCCTGTTCTGAGAGGGCACCGTTTGCCACTGTTTAAGGCAAAAATGATTTTCTTGTCTTGAGGACAGTTCAGCCTGTTTTGGTATTAAGGGCCTTATCACACCTGAAAGTCTGAACCAAGATTCCTGTTTTTGTTACATTGTATACATTTGATCCAGTTTTCTTTGATTTCCACATTGCAACTTTGCAAGTGCACTAAAGAACTATACATGACATACTATACATGTCGTCTTCACCAAAGTGAGCTGCATCTCCCTATACTTGAAATTGACTGCTGTAGCTGTTTTGTCAATTAAATTCAATTCCTCTCTCTCTCTCTCTCTCATCCTCCTGCAAAATGATTGATTGCTGTTGACGAGAGCCTTCCAGAACTTACTGTAAGAGGTCCAAAAGCCGAACCATCCAAAAAATTGTTTCCAAACTAGAACCGAACAAAACCATGGTACAATTGGATCTGGACTCAGATCACCTCTTTTCAGCAGACGAAGGCCTGTTTAGTCTGGAATGTGGTCTGTAATCTTAGTTTGCATCAATCAAACTGAAAAGTCAGAATGTCCTGCCCAAACAATGTTAGGTGTGAAAGCATCCAACAAGCAATGAATCTACCAGTGCATTACCCACAATCCTCCCTTACTGTTAATGCAATGCTCACAAACCTTAACCATGTATTGAGGGTCAGTTACATGTAAAGCTCCATCCAACATGTAGTTGCACCTCATCCTCAAGCAGGCATCCAAGCATGCTCATATAGTTGTCATGGGTTTATAAAGGCAAAAACAACGCTCTCTGAAGCAGTAACACAATATTTAATGCTCCGTTTTGAAAAGGATGGGTCGTAAACGTGACAGATTCGAGCATTTAGGGAGATTCGGGATTCCTGCTCTAAGCTGCACTGCGTCTGGTTCTGTCTGCTGAAGTTTTCAACAAAGATAATGGTCACTCAGATGGTCTGGAAACACATTTGAAAGCCACTAACAAGGCCACATTTCAAGGAAGATATGTCCATTATAATGAGAACAAAGTCCTGAAGACACAGAAACTTATATTTCAGTAAAAGATTGCATGTGGGAGGTGTTCATCAGAGGACTTTTTGTGAGAGTCTTGGATAAAAGGACAACGTCATGACCATTAAGCCTTGTAAGTGATATAAATATGTTTACCTCAGCAAGAAGATTATTGTTGCAGTGAACAAGCTACGTGTGACCTGAGTGCACCCCGGCTCTCAAAAAAAACAGCCTGACACTTTTGGTAATTTCCATTCCATGTTGGGAGATCCTCACAAAGGCTGCCGGTGATAACTCTTCCTCAAGGACTTCAGGCTGTGAAAAGGGAAGCGTACCTCATTGCTGCAGTGAACTCTGAGAGAATGTGTTCCTGTAATTGCTTCTTGCTCAGTACGTCAGGCTTCAGACCGAGATCACAATGTACCTAAAACACAGTTCCTGCTCCTGGGAAGCTGGATTTAAGATGTTTGTGAAAGTTAAAGGATAATCACTGCATTTATAAATGTCTGTGTTGTTCAGAATGGCTCCTCAAAACAAGGGATGAACCAGGTGTCACTGGAATAAATAAACAGTCTGGAAATGAGAATGCAGACATAATTAAGCTTGATCTGAAAAATCAAGGCTATTTTAAATGCCTTTTTAATTTCTGAAATTTTCTATGGTGTTGAGCACATTCATTCCATACATGTAGATGTGCTGGATGGAGCAACAAAAAAAGCATGACGAGTAAAACACAATAATCACTACACTTGAAATAACTTGACAACAGAGGTCACTGAATAATGCCAGTGTACCAGTGAGTACTATGAGTACTATGTAATACATCAGACTGTGCCATCATAAATCTATAGGAGGAGTAGGATTGAACTGGATCGATCACAGAGCTGGATTCACTAAAAATCCAATCACATGTGTCAAAACCTGTTAAAATATGTTTTCAAGTCATGAAATACACTAAAACCTAAAAAAAAAGACCCCTAGAAGCAATTTACCCATCCACAACAGCACAAATAAGGTTTTCATTCTAAAAAAAAAAAGACTTTAAACTCTTTTAAAAAGAAGAAAAACTTCATCACTGAAAATGCTCCTTTAGTTGGTCATACACTAATTCTTGTGAAAAGCACCCAATAGTTTACTCCATTATGAGCAGTAAAGTGGGATTTTGGTCACTTAGAAATCATTATTATTCTTCATCATCACTGACAGGTGTAGAGGAGCGTGGCTGTATTTTTTCCATCTATGCAATATGACACATTGCATTATAGAATTGTTAGCAGAAGGTAGCGAGCATGCCTGGGACCTTTGTAGCATGTCATTCCTTGTCTCAGTCTCCTCATTTCTTTTGAGCCAAATGTAAACTGTTAATGTTCTTTCAAGATGATATTAGTAGATTAGCAAAGACCTAAAGTGTAAGTTCATGAACTGCCTTAACTGCGTGTCTTACACCTACAATTACAGTTCTGCCCTCTTGGGGTAGCAGAAACAAGTTGTGAACTCAACAATGATGAATTAATACCTTTTCAGCTGTTGTGATCAGTAATGGAGCAACACTGGCTTTGTGTTGGAGTCATGTTTGTATCCGCCTGGCTAATGTAAGTCCAACATTCACTCTCTTTTAGCTCTGTTTTTGGTCTCTGCCAGCTCCTGAGGGAAATACCCTTGTTTTTATCTGTTAAATGCTGCACTATGTTCACCAGCTAGACTCTGTGTCTGTCTGCTCTTGGCTGCTGAGCACGTAGTATAGTGAGTTTGTAGAGCTTTTTCTCTGAAAACAGCTGCCTGTTGCAGCTGAAAGCGACAGCGTCAATGAAACAAAACAGTTAAGTTGTGAGCCTGACAGCCAAACAATGAAAGCTGGATGAAGCCGAGGGGAGCTGCAGATTCAGGTGATGATTCTCTGTGGGTTCAATCCTAACAGCAGCACCTTTCCCATTGTCTCATTGTTTTCACATTTGATCCATTGCTATTTAAAAATATCGATTATACTGGAGTTGCTTTAAGCCTTGTCCTTTGAAGCAAACTTTGTTGGGATAACCTTAACTATCTTTGGACCCCAGGCCAGTCGCTCCTCTGCCTATGTCAATTCAGCAGACTTGACTGTTATCTTCATGAGAGACGTCTTCTCTGGAATTACAGCTTGACTTCTTTAATAGCAGTCAGACCAAAAAATGCTTTACAATCATTTCAGTGCAGAAAGAAGCAGGTATGCATGCTTTTGGTATTGATCATGCCTCCTTTGCCTCGCACAGAGTTCAGTGAAGTTGAACTTCAAGTAAAAAATCCTGAAATATTTCAACCCTTTCTTGATCATAGCTGAGATGCACCGAAATGAATGAGGTGTATCTTCCAGGGTACAAGAGTTCAGCATGTCTGAAAATATTCACATCCTTGGTCTTCACTCATTGGCAAGATTTTTAGGGAAGGTAATACATCATCCATTGCCCTTACTGTATGATGAATGAATGGATGAAAATTAAAACAAACTCTGCCGACTGAGGCAATTTTTCTTACTAAGGGTTCTTAATTAGACTTGATTATGAAATGGCCCCTGAACAGGAATTATCATTTAACAAGGAAGAGGGTAGACAGTCGTTATTCCCTGTAAATTATGTCTCAGAAGCAGTTCACAGAGGTGAAGCATAGTGAGTCCCCGTCTGAGCCAGTGATTTATAAATCATTTCAAAAACACTGAGAAGACGCCAGTCTGCAATACTCGGGCATCTCTGCACACTTCTTTTATCTTCAAAATCACCTATTGGCCGATGATATTTCACACTCTTGTGTCTTTGTGCACCACATTCTTCTGAAGGAATGTTCAGCCACTTCAGTTTTTATTGTGTTGGAATGAGCTTGGAGGCTGCCGCTAAATGATTTATGGATGCTGGAAAGATTTTTTTTCTTTATCAATTGTTGAGCCATAACATGGATATACGGGTTATTACTGTATTGATTGAGTGCACTTTTGTGTGTGTGTGTGTGTGTGTGTGTGTGTGTGTGTGTGTGTGTGTGTGTGTGTGTGTGTGTGTGTGAGGGTCTTCTTGTGTTTACTTTCTCAGCAGGATGCACACATTTGAAGTTTCTAAAAGAACTGATGATAGTGCATCAAACACGGACTTGGAGCAAAGAGAATAAGGAAGAAATGGAACAAGAGGGAAAACAGCAAGACACAACACAGTGTGACCCTGTGTTAAAAAATCAGAGACACAGCATGTACCTTACTGGCTGAACACAAGGCTTTTAATCAAGACAGAAGTCAAGGAGACCAGACAAAATGCATTCACCCAGCATGCTGGTGAGGCTCAGTACGTACAGACTGGCCTACATTCATATAACAGCCTAAATCAATATGCATACATTATCAAAATGATGAACAAATAGGCATAGTGGCTGAAAGCAAGACACAAATGCAGTATGTTGATGATATTTTAGTATTTGTCATCTTGTTTACCTCCAAAATATATGTCTGAGAGACTGACTGACCCCGTCAGGGTGGGAAGCTGGGTCAACAAAACGTGAGACCAAGTAGTTTTGGTTTGTTGAAAGTCATCCAAATTAAACAACTCAGTGCATTGCTTATACATAAATGGCTCTTTCAACAAGATGACATCATCTGTCAGTGCTTTCCTCAAACTCCAAACTCTTTAACTTCTAAAACTTCTGCACTCACTGTTGCACAAACAAAGTAACTGAAACTAAACTGTAAGGTTCGATTATGTCTTGGTGCAAAAATGATTGGGTTAGGGTGAGGGAAATACCACAGTTTGGGTTAAAATGACTTCTTGTTTAAGATAATGGAATAAGTGTGGTCATAATTTTAAAAAAAGAAACAGTGTTGACAGGGAACCGGAAATGAACAGTGATCTCCACAAGTCTTACTGAGCCATCCACCCACGCCAACCTGCTCCCTCCACAGACTTTGTGGCTCACTTTGTCCTTTGTGCCCAGTGGAAAACAGTCATAATTCCTACAGCCCCTGGAGGTTAGTCACTTGAAGGCAAACGTCGATTTGGGGCACTTGCTAAATTGGCTGATGCTGTTGAGGACAGTCTCCTATTTTTTCAAAGAACATTTCTCCATCAAACCAAGACGATCCTCAGTACATTCACATTTAATGATGGGAAACTACGGCATCTTACAGCAAGGGTTTTGTTTTTGTAGCTCTCGACATTGGTTGTGTCACTTACAATAGTTGCTAAGAGCTTGGAAAGGGAGGCAGTCAAATAATCAGACAGGCTGCAAACACAGGTTAATGGTAAAATTATTACCCAAGCTGTCATTTTGAACAGTTTACACAATACATTAATGGCAATCTATTTTACTTAACATAATTTAACACACTGACAGTTTTTCTGTGCAATGAGGGATTAGTGACATTATGAATGCACTCACTTTTAGTTTTATCTCTAAGTAAGAGGTGGCTACAGTGGCTAAACTGTATAGTCATCTAATGCATGTTTCTTGGCCATTTAGACCCATTTTTAGCCTTGTTGCTACTTTTTGAGACTCCAGAATTTCTTTGAATAGTACAATGGTATTATACCTGATAAAACTGAAAGCTATATAAATAAATCCCAAATTGCAATTAACCATAATTTAAAGCTTTAAAGCTTCCAATGCCTCCAAAACTATGACTTACTGCCCCCACAATGTGTCTTCCACAGCATGCACACTGACTGATGTCTACATGACATTGATCAAGTTGACTGGTCTTCCTTTAACCACAGTTATGCTCTCAAAAGGCTTCACAGAGCCCAAATGCTCATCAGCAAAATCAGAATTTTCCCATTTCTTCTTCCCTCTCCCCCAGAACACCCATCAGACAAAGTCATGCTACAAGACTCCAAACTGACTTTGGCCAGTTTTCCAACATAAAGTGAGCATCCATCAACGCAGTGCTACACAATGAAATTGCCAGTGTCCATTTCTCCCTCTGTTACGCACATGATTATCACACTCTCTCCCCTTTTCCTTCATAAAAGAGACATATCATCTATCAAGGCTGCACATCTTGGATTCAACAGGCTGTTCTCATGGGACACATAAACTGGTGGAAGGGCCTGTTCAGATATTCATGGAAACAGTGGAGATCGGTTGTGTGGATGCGCTTGATAGCCTGCCTCCATGAATTAGTGGCAGCAGCAGCCCTTAGAGTCTCATAAAGCTTGATGGGTTTGTCTGGCTGCAGTGAGCACTAGGTAATACAAAAGCAGAGATGTGTGTGTGTGTGCACGCGTGTGTGTGTGTTGTACATTTCATTTTCCAGCCTTCGAGTAAGTGGTTTTTGGTCTTTGATAAAGGCCAAAAGAACCAAGGAGATGTTTATTCCAAGCTGTTTAAGTCTTTCAAAGAGCCCTAGTCCTTTAGAGTGCACAATGGAGAATCACAGTCATTCTTCAGACAAACACACACATAAAGACGATCTCACATGGACACACGGTACATGCTGAATGACAGCATTTTAATCATGGGATGAGACGTAGTTAGGAGAATAAAATGGGAACTCAAAAATGGGGGTAAACAAGCATTGGAAGGGTGTCAGTAAAAGAGGAGAGTAAGAGGGGAGTCAGATATGGTGTGGAAACCAGTTATCTGTGTTTGTGCTGCTCAGTGTTCAGGCCACAGCCAGACTTGAGTTAAATCTGGCATTACTGTACCAGGCAGGGGGTCAGGTACTGTATTATTACACTGCAGGCATTCAGAGAGGAAAATACATCGCTGGCATTATTTGGAGCCAGCAGGCAATGTGTTCAAATTAAACAAGGGCAATGGTAGGCAGCTATTCACAGCAAGTGAAGCGAATTTCCATCTTGTTCTAAGCACACTTCTCTGGAAGGTGCTTTATGACATCAGTTCATGGACACAGATACAGTATTTACCCTTCTTTGACTTCTGTTGACCTCTGTCAGTAACCTGCTGTTATCTAATGCTCAACAGTCACAGCAGTAAGTACGCTCCTGAATTAATACAGACAAATGTCATCCTGCTTCTGTTTACAACAACCAGACCAACAGGTCATTTTTATTTAGGTTATTTATTTTTTATTTCTGTTTTCCAAACTCTACTTTTATTTCACTATGCCATTTTTCCAAATGACCATTCTATTTTATCATACTCCTTTCTCTCACAGTCTTTGTTGATTGTCTGTCCATAAAGACAAACTGGGTAAAGCCAGTCGCTGACTGTCCACTCATAGAAACAGCCATTTATTGAATTGATTTATTCTATAATGTCAAATGTATTCAGTTAATAATGAACGCTGTGGGTCTCCATACCAGAGGGGCCAGATAATCCCACTTGTTTCCAGCGCATGTTCCTTAATTTATGGAAACAAGTGTCACTATCTTGAAGCAGATTAATCCACCAAAATCAAGGAAATAAAAAAACACTTAACATTCAACTATATATTCCAACAACATCTGCATATGACAACTATGGTATTAAATTTAGGAAAAGATTGTGATCACAGCTACCCAAACAGTAGCTGTTGTGACACTATCCACACCCTCACCTCCTCTTCACAACAAAAAAGACACACTACTTCATGTATCGCCTCTGAATTGTACATAAATTGTGAGATGTAAAATCATTCAATTCAAGCGTAACATCTGGGCAGTTTTTCAGGTGTGGTAAATCTCCCTCTTGTCATAATTAATTAGGATGAGGTGAAAAAGCCCAACAGAAGGCAGGATTTTAGTAGGCTACTCTTCAATCAGTGCTAATTCATTTCGTTTTCTGAGCTCCAGCTTCCTTCAACGATCCCCTGGTCATACCTGTCCATATAACAATGCCAACACTATCTAATTATATCATGTTTAGTAAATAACACACATTGTTCATGATCATGTTACGTAATCGATCCACTGCAAAGTGCTGCTCTTTATAGAAAACTATGGATTGCAGCATTAGAAATATGTGCTCCACACCACAATGTCCGGTGGTCATGTTTCAGGTCATTAACCCTCCCCTGACAGTCTCTGCTTGTCTTGACATCACCGACCACATCTTGCTCTCTCACTGCAATTTCCCTCTAATGGGCTTTCGAAGCTGGAGAAGAGGGAGCTGATGAAGAGGCTGATTAAAGACAAGCTGCTGCTGCTCAAAAGGAAAACACCATTTCATATTCCCACTGACACAACCACAGGCACAAACACACAGATTCATGAGACACGCGCACACACACACACACACACACACACACACACACACACACACACACACACACACACACACACACACACACACACACATATAAGAGCTTCGATGCACGTTCACACAGACCCACCAACGCAGACTGAATAATTCACTAAGACCAGACCTTGGGGGCTTTGCTGTCTGCCAGTTTTGTGTGTGTGCATGTGGTGTGTTTGTATGTGTTTGTATGTGTTTGTGTGTTTGTGAGCGAGTGTGTTTGTGCAAGTGAGTGTATGTGCTTGGAATCTCCTTGAGTACGCTGCGTGGGCGGATAAGGAGGGAAGCCCATGTGTTAGAAGCACAAGTCAACACAGCAGCTCTGTGCCTGCTAGCTACAGAGAATTAAAGAAAGAGCGAGTGAGATTAAGGAGAAAGGAGAGACAGGGATGAATGGAAAAAGAAGAAAGAAGAAAAGATGAGAAAGAGAGGAATGCTGGGAGAAAAGGAGAAAACAGAGAAACAGATGTATGCGATTGCTTGGGTTACTCTGACAGGCTGAAGAGATTTTTTTGGTCTCTACCCATTTCGAACTGTGCAATTGCCATGGAAACTGAAGATTTGACACATGCTAAATTCTCAAACCCGGAGAGCTGACACTCACAATGAATTCAGACTACATGTAAGACCCTTTATATGCTAGACCATCCATATTTCAAAGATATGACAAAAATATGAACACTGGTTATGCTCAGATTTCTGTCACGATCACAAATAAGTAGCAGCCTACAGATTCTGGATTACTAATAACTGACATATACTGGAGCATATGGATCCATTGTAGTATTTGCACTGAGTGAGCAATAGTTCACAGCAGCTCTGACTGTTTCAACTAAAAAATTCATCATAAATCTCCCAAAAAGCCCTTGTTGGTTTGCCTGTGGATCCCTCTTGTGGCTTGTTTGCATCTATAGCATACATTTGTATTATTTAAATTGCTTATTCATGGTGAAATTATCTGGTTTGAATAACCAGATTCTAAATTTGAACAGACTGTTGGATGAACAAATAATTTATTATGAATGAGGAAGAGAATTCTTTGTGATATGAAGCTTTATTTCTGTTTCCTGAGAGCAAATTAATTGTATGCAGTAGCCTGCCAAGAACATCCTCCTGTGTACAAACTCATACATATACACATTTGTATTGCCTTTATTTAAAGATTATTTTCTAGCATTTTTGCCTTTACTGGAAAGTTCATAAAATAGAGGCAGACAGGAAACGTGTGGAGAGAAGAGTACAAATACAACAAAGGTCAGAATCAAACCACAGACACTGCAGTTTGGGTATGGACCTTAACCATTCAGCTTCTAGGACACCCCATAATTTTCATCTGTGTCTCATGGCCTTCACCAGCAAATGAAGTCATCTGGCTCATTTGTCATCAAGCGATATTAAGTATGAAACTTAACTCATCATAGTATGTGTGTGTTTAAAGATACTCTCTTGCCTCTTGTTGAGAGTCCTGTGATGTCAAACGCCACGCCAGTCTTCCTTTCTATGCCTTAAGATCCAAGCAGATCTCCTTGAGATCTCATGAACACTGGTTAGCTGCTCTGACAGTTCATGCACATAAGGGACTCTCACTAGGATGCCTTTGGTGGTCCCTGTTGATTTAGCAGTGCCTGTCCTGGTCTTAAGGTGTGGCAGGATTCTCATCATCCACTCCTTGTAGCCACTGGCCTAGAATTCGGTTTAACTCCATTCATTAAGGAAGTTTTTAAAAATAGTATTCCCATGGTCAAAATTAACTTTCAAACTCACATATCAGCTCCTTATATCTCAATATGAGTGTATATGATTGTATTTTATTGTGTTGTAAAGCAGCATTTTCCCACCTTGATCCTCTGGTCCGAGCTATGGAGAGTTCCACAGACACAATGACTAGAAATAACACAGTCCATTGAGTCACACTGTATGAATTGTAAGGGGGTGTTTCCAGCTCAGTGCTAGTGTTTTCTTAGCAGCTATTAGATCAAAAAATAAAAAATACAACTCGTCTGAGAGAAAGTGATGAGTCACTTTAAAAAGTAAAGCCTTTTGTTTCATAGTGATGAGTTCTAATAACATGTGAAAACACATTTGCCATTAGTGAGCAAAAAGCCTTCACATCAGGACATTCCCACGTTGCATGCACGTTTGTTCCCACGTCTTTCAGGAAAGGAGATGTGAATTTAAATTTACCAGTACCCACTTTATAAACTCCACAGCTACATGAGCCAGTCAAACAATACTCCAAGCTCTCCCACACTGCCAGAGAAATAATTTGCTAAGTGTTTGCTAAAGTGTTACAGCATTCCAAAACTTAAATTTTGGTCTATTTAACCCAAATCGTTAGCCTCATAGCATAATTGCCTAAGTCATTTTTTGGCCAAATTGAGATATCTGCCTAACTCTACTCTCCTGACTCTCCTGCTGCTTCATCCTGCCTTATCGCCCGAAAAACCTTAAAATATGACTTAGGCAATTATGCTATGAGGCTAACGAAATAAAACAAAATACATGCTATTATCCAGAAACCGGTTCAACTGGAATGTGCTTTAAAAACATATTAACGAACTAGGTTTATATTTTTTTTAGACCAAGTATTGGTCAAAACCACAGAGAGCTGATTGTCCAATCAAACTATGCTGATCTAATTTGTATGCATTCTGCCTCCACTCTTACAGTCATAGATGCAGTCTATCATTCTGCCCTTAGGTTAATCACTGGAAATTGTTATAGAGCAATATTTACTATATGGGGAAGTTGGCTGACAGTCATTAGCAGTCAGAGGAGAAAGGCACTGCATTCTGTTTATCTATAAAACACTTCTTGGCAAACTACCTGAGTATGTCTCATGTCCTCTTAACCATAAATCCAGTTCACACAGACTCTTCAGTCCTCGAGGATCACCATGTCAGGGCTGAGACTGAGAAACTGGCTCTAAAATACTGTGGCCCACACAAATGGAACAGCCAACAGAAACTCTTAAAACTAGTTAAACTGATCCCCTATAATCAATTTAAATCTCTTTTGATAGACTTTGGCCTGTTTACTGTAAAACTTTTTGATTTGATTTTTTTTTTTATTTAGCAGGCACAGTGCACAATATGTATTGTACCAGATAAAGCTAAAAGCACATTTTCTGTATCCTTCCTGTGCCTCTATTTTTTATGTTTTCTCATTTTTAGATATATTCATATCTGTGATGCTATCAGGATGTGACTGCAAACCAGAGCTTACTATCAATGGCCTTTCCTGATTAAATAAAGGTAACATATTTTATCAAAATGAAAATGCTGCCGAAGCACAACATGCCTCTCCAAATGTACTCGTATTTCTGTCCCATTAGAGATGCTGGCTGGAGACTCTATTGGCAAAACAGAAGTGCACAGTGCTGGAGAATTGCTGATGTCATCAGCGGGAGACAGCTGACAGGAGGATGGGGTGTTCTGTCATATTTGACAGCCCAAGCATTCATTTCAGTCCAGAAAAAGTTCCATTTTCCAAACAGTGTATGAAAATAATGTGTTTCCAACAATATGCTTTCATTTATTGACTGAACAGACAGTGTTGACAAAAATACCTGCAAGCATGTTTTCCTCTGTGTCAGCACATGACATGGGAGATACGGCACATCTTGTGGCAATTACATGAGGAAATACAGGGCTCCGTTAGGACAAATGTGACAAACACTCCACAGCTTACCTCACTAGGAGTCAAGATTTTAGTTTCATAGTTGCACTTGATTCTAATTAGTATTTTGTATTTTTGCTCAGCTGTTCTAATGCTTACTTAAATCATACAAATAGTATTGAATATTAAACAGTTTTTCTTAAAACTAACATGACTTAGAGGCTAGGTCATGATCAAACTCGTTTATGCAATGTGTTGTCCCACTCTAGGTAAAGATGTTTGTAGCTATTCTACGCTGTAGCCTGGTAGAGCTGTTCCTTATAAAGCCTACTGGTGTCTGGAAAAGTGTTGTGTGATGACTTTGGTGTAGTGGTCACATTTGAAAGTGCAGGTGACATTACACCCTTATGTTAAGAGTGTCACAGACATTCAAAACGACTCTAAAGCATCACTATTTAAAACATGCGTTCCAATACACAGTGTGTATCAAAGAGCCAGGGAAGAAGTGAGCAGAAGTTTTTCAGTGAATGTGCTGACAGAGCAGCTTTCATCCTAACAAATGGGCCACCATGTTTGTATCCCTAATCCACTGTTAAATGCACCCGGGGTGTCTCTACTGTAGGTGACTTGAAATAATTTCAATGGAATTAAAAACATGTTGAGGAACAAATCCCATGCAAATGCAATCTGAAGGTCACCTGACTCAAAGCTTGGATTCCCTCCTTCCACACAGTTTGGGATTCAGTCATACGATGTGCCACTTTTCAGAGAGTACACACTGGTCCAGTCCCCCCAACAGTCGTTAAGAGTGATAATCCCATAATCACTGCAATCCTTAATGGGCTGTTTCGCTCTGAAGTGTCTCAGGGTACAGTGTGTACAGCGTCTTCCTCGGCCTTAACGAGGTTATGCAGATTTATGCAAATGAGGTCTAATCCCTGGGAAGCTGGGGACTCCGGGGTCTTTAAGTCGGTTAGCTGGCCTTTTCTGTGCCACCGCTCTTGGGGTGGCAGAGGAGTCACGGTGAATGAGAGAGGGCGTCAGAACAGGTGATATGGAGACAAAGAAAGAGTGGATTTGAGAGGCGTGATCAAGTTTTAGAAGAAGAGGGAGGAGGTAGACTTGATGAATGGGAGGACGAGAGTGAAAGGGCAGCTGCCAGGAGATAAAGGAGTGACAAATAGAGGTACAGGCAAAGGGCTGAGAGGAGAAGGACAGGAAAATACGAGGAGTTTCCACAATGTTGGATTGAAAGGACAGGAGCTGATAATAGGAACTCCCACACACTTTAACTGCTGAGCCATAAAGACTAGAGCATACTGATCACAACACCCATAAAGATGATGCATTTATTTCGACTGGGTAAGATTATAATTAAGACAGTTATTGTTCTTAGTATGCTGTATTTCAGAACTTCTACGTGTTTCGAGACAGCAGTGAAAGTCTTCTCTCGAGCCCTGTTTGCATCATTATAGACCTGCATCAGCCATCTGCTGTATGGAACAGCTTTTTTTTTTTTTTTTTTGGCTTAATCCTGCTGTGGACTGCGCTCATGCTTTTTACCATTTAAAGCCAACGTTATAAAACTCATTTATCTTGACACTATCTGCACATGGCTGCTACAGCATGATTCGTGGTAAGATCAAGGTTAAGGCATTTTATTCCCATGAATAAATTAATGAATCCATCAGTATACGTTTTCACAGTTTTCACAGTAAAGGTTTACTGCATTTTCATCTATTCTTTGCATGTAATTTTGGGAAAGATGCTGCCCTTTTTCCACCTTTACAGTACATCAAAGCATGGAAGAAACATCCTGATTGCCTTGCAGTCCTTGAGCTTTACCTGACAAGGTGCTGTTGATGCATTCAAGCTTGTCTCATCTTTTCAGTGTAGCAAGAAAAACTGCAGCAGAGATGGAGTGTTTGATGCTTTAGTCTTTGGGGCACGCATTTTTATAAAGACACAGCCAATTAGAAGCTGATGATGTGGAGGGAGCTATAACTCTCCAGGAGATGCTTCTAACGTGTGGTATGATCTGAGAGAGCAGAGAGGAAGCTCATCTTTCTCTCAATCACTGTGCAGCCACAAACATTCATTCTGACTTTGAAAACAGTTTTTCAGAAGTGTTTTTGTAAAAGCTGGTTTCAGGGCATCTGCAGCTTTTCATAAGTTCAGCTTTCTCACAGGGGGGCCAGCACGCTCTCGGCTTCATCGAATACAGAGAACATTCAACTGCATTAACTGGTAAACTTGATCATGATGAAATCAGAATGCAATCCAGCAGAGCGAACAAAGGAAAGAAACAAAAATCCATAACACTCCAGCATTTGGTCTCCATGTCCATTTCCCAGCATGGCCAAATGTTTTCCTCATCTGATCTTAATCAATCATGTTACATAAAATTAACCTGATATTACGTGTAATATGTTCCGTCCCCAACTCACGTGTTGTGCATTCTTTAGGTATATTTCTGGACAGTAATGTCCCTAAGTATAAAATGTCAGATGCAGCTGAAGGTTAACAAGCTGCCCTTTCCAAATACCACTTACACGAAACGTGACTCAGTTCCAGGCCTCAAACTATGGCAGTTATTTGTCTTCATGATGGCTTCTTCAGCTAGGGTGCCAACTGGGGCACCACACATTAAGTCAATAACTCATGCAAGTTATGCCTTGAATGGTCTGCCAGAAAAACAGTCATGAATATTTAGTTTCAACCACGCCACTAATAATTACATAATATTATCTTTAAATATTGCATAAAATACATGCTATAGCTATTCTGCGTACTTGTGTGCTGTTGTTTTCATTCTAGTTTCAGCTATGAGCTCATATTTGATCACATTGCACACTGTTGCGAGAAAAAAGTAGTTAAATTTGATTTTGATGTCAAAATTGGCTTCATGCAACTTGTATGTGAACCTGATTTGCTCCCAGTAACTAATAATCAATATGCAAATTGTTAATAGAGAAAATCTGAATAGTTTGCATTGCTGAACATATAATTTGACTCAATTCAACTAGCCTTTTATGGACGTGATTCCTATGGTAACATTAATGTTAATCTAACTATTAATATGTAAAGAATCACTGTGCTCCACTGTCCGGGTAGTCAAGAAAGACTGATGATCCTGCAGGGTCACGTGATTCATTCTCTCAACAGCTACAGCATACATCCTTATCAAAGCATCCTGGGGAAGAAGCTGAAACTGCTGTGTGAATATGTGCTTATTTTTACAGTCGGAATACAAATCCAAAAACCCTACAGAGAAAAGTGTCTCAGGTTTTGGACGAAATGTTCTCTCTCGGTTTACCACCAAAATAAAGCAATAAATTCAGAATTATTGCCCAGGTTTATGTGTTTGTGAATGAGTTTTTTTTTGACTGGAGGATCACTGGTTGAATCTGGGAAGCAGCTGGAGTGATGAGGGTGGTCACAGTGAATGAAACACACTGTCCCCTTCTTTAACAACTACTGGCATGCATGTGTGCTCTTCAGCAAAACATAGAATAGAACACAGAATAGGACCATGTTTACTCATTTTTATTTTAGAACATTTAGTGGTACACCTACAGCACTTAGTTTAAGATGAAAAGCAAAACAATTTGGCAACATTAGCCATCAGAAGATACTGATCAGTCCATAGACCGAGTCTGCAGAACAGAGAAAGTATGTTTTATTGCTAACAAATTCAACTTTTAATTTGTAAGAAACAGCAGGTGTTAAAATCATGTAGTCTCCCACTTGAATCTCAAAATTCTTTAACCAAGTTGAATGAAGTTCATTTTAAGATACAGTATATTATAGTGGTATGTTAAGAGGTCACATTGTAGCTGCTGAAGCTATGCTTTGTAACAAACATTACAAAATCTGGCACCGCTTTAAAAATGTGACTACACTTCAGGGGTAAAGCAGCTATGGAGAAAGTACGTGGCAAATGAATGAGCTGTGACTGGTTGCTTGTGTTTTCTCTGAATCAGGACTCTTCTCATTTTCACTGACACAAATCTAACAGCCATCTCCACTGCACACCTCCTGCTCACCACCACTGCCACTCTTAAAACCTGCAGGACAGAGCTATGGTCTCCATTTCCTGCAGTGACAGTAATGACACAAATACAATCGCCAATGATGCCAGAGGCTCCGCCATACTTATGAGTTGCTGTAGCCTACTCCGTCGCTATGGTTGCTCTTCATTGCTGGCTGACGTAAAACGCATCACTGCCGGTGCGTCAGTGTGGGAATGTGGCCACTGACACCAGATCTAAAAACTCTGTATTACTGCAGAGAGGTTTACCTGGTGCTGATAGGCTTAATCAGCATTGTGTGCACTCGTTTGACAAGGGCTCAAGTGTAAAGGATGTTTATTTATGTGTGAAAGTCCCGCATTGCAGCTTTAAGAATGAATGGAAGTAAACATTCCAACTCCGGGAAAATTTGACTGTAATTTGACTGCCACGATTGAGACCTGGGTACCTGGAGGCTCAGGTACTGTGCTCCAGGTGACGGTGCTCATTATCAGGTCTGACCTTACCTTCTAATCAGGTTGAATAAACACCAAATAATCCAGTTTCAAGCTCATTTATCTATGATGTTTTGTAATGGCCTGATTTTTATGTTAGTTTAAAGAAAATACCATGAACTGGAGGAACGAGAACCTTCATAGATTTTTGTTTGGACTGATCCCATTTCTCTAGATTACAAGAATATTTTGCATGTTTGTTCAGAGGGATTTTTTTTGGTTTGGGCTTGGAAGCTTGAACTCAAAAGCACACACAAAGGCTCTCCATATACCACACACACAACTTCTTCCCTCACAGCACCCCTCAGCAGGTGCCATGTTGCCCAGTTGGATGCGTGCCCATTAGAGATCAGAAGGCAGTTAGGCATGGCAGCACAGTGGGCATCTGGTGGGCACCGGAGAGATGGGGGGGGGGACAGGTTGTCAAATGAGACAAAGAACAGACGGAAGAAAGGAGTGAGGTGGAGACGGAGAGCAGCGAGAGAGAAGAGTGTTTACAAGCTCCAAGAGTTTACAAGTTTGCGTGTGCGCTCATGTCTCTATGTGTGTGCTTTTGTATGCCCACTTGGTAACGTGTGGGTGTGCGACAGAAAGGGAAGAAGACAGGAGAAGAGACAGAGAGGGAGACAGTATTTGTGAGAGACGAGTGATTTCACACCAATAAAGTGCAATCATGAGGCACTGACTCACTTGTGACCTCAGCACCAGTGTAGCAGTGTTGCTGTGTTTACACCCTCCCAGTGAAACAGATGGAGCAGAGAAATAAAGCTAACCACCGGAGAAGACCCTCAGTCCTCTATGCATTCTGCCCTGCACAGCATAGCAACTGTGGGAGAATTTATGTAGAAGAATTTTGATACCGTTTGACGACCATGAAGCTGTAGAAATATACAGTAGGGAAAAGGCTAATCGATGGCTACGTGTTCTTGACTTGAGTAAAATTCAACTTGAGTAAAATTAGACAAATCCAACTAGCAAGCCTGCAGATGTAACCCTCAAATGTCTCCTCACAGCCGAATCCATGCATGCAAGCCATATGTTGCTGTGCGGAACATTTGCATGCACTCAACAGCACTTAATGTCTTTTCACAGAAGCACAGAAGGCATCTCTTCCTCCCTACACTGGGAACATCAAGGCTCTGCGTTTTATGCAACTCTGAGCCGAGCTCATCAAAGCAAGAGGAAGCACAGAGCTCTTTAAGGTGGACGACATGCTGTTGTCGGCAAACACGTCTGTTTGACTGACATGAGTTGGGGAGGAATTATGGAATGCTGGAGCCAATAGAAGCACTTTACAATCGTATACATGCCACATTTTGCTAATAATAATTAATATGACATAATTGGTGGTGGTTTTCTGTAAATGTATGAGACTACATAATGCTGTTCTGTATTCCCAGAACTTTTCAGCATTTCCATTTTGCAGTTATTTATATTTCTGCCTCTACATTGTCATTGTTTTATCTACTCCATGTGGCACCTAGTACATTTCTGTCCGACTCCCTTCTGTTGCTCTTCCTACGTTCCCTCAAAACCTCCTGTTAATGCACAGTTGTGTCAGCGTTTCATTGCAAAATCAAATCATTTACATCGACATTTGTTGAACCCTGACTTGCAAATTTAATGAACGGGAAAGCTATAGAGTCCAAAATGGATGGAATGAAGCGATGGCCTATTATCTGTGTTGCTCCATCAACTTTTATTTGCTGCAGTATAAACTGCTCCACAAATAAGGCAGTTTGCAGACAGTTGCAGTCATTGTACAAATAGATCTTTTGAATAAACTGTGAATGCATTGTGCCTTTAATGACCAAGCAAACTGAAAATTGATTCTTTTTTTCATTTTTCTTGGTCAGCTTTATCCCCTCTTTGACAACTCTTGAACAAAACGAGGAGAGCTGTTATGACCGAGGATGGTGGCTGGACTAACACAAAATAAACTTCTGTGTGTGTGTGTGTGTGTGTGTGTGTGTGTGTGTGTGTGTGTGTGTGTGTGTGTGTGTGTGTGTGTGTGTGTGTGTGTGTGTGTGTGTGTGAAAATCTGATTATCTGATATGATATGTGTAATGACAGCTCTTGCCACCTGGTGCAGCTTTGAGGAATAAGATCAATCAGGCTTTGGATACTTGTTTGTAGGATCTGCTCCTCCTCTACATCCATCACTTCATCTCAGAAGTCCTGCCTCTAATACTTTGAGAAATGTCTCAGCTTTCTATATTTAAAGTTCAAAAGGCAGCTCCCACCTGGTTCACTCGAACTGGCCTGAAAAGGCAGCCAATCACCTGTCAGCGTTCTCTGAATGATCAGAATTAGCTGCACCTGGGGTAAACACCTGCAGTGTATTGTAACAGTTAACATTTAACAATCTGTATAATATACTGAAAAGCATTTTTAAAACGATGGAGAATGGAAAATGACCTGGAGATTGATAGTACTGTACCGTGTGTGTGTGTGTGTGTGCGCGCGCGCGTGTGTGTGTGTGTGTGTTTGAGGGTGGGTGGATGTGTGGGTGCGGGAGTCAGGGGGGCAGTTGCCATGGCGATGAGGTGTTTGTACTTCAGCTGGAGAATGGTAACATCCTCCCTGGAGGACAGTGGCTTTGAGGCTTGTAATTGGGCAAAGTCTTCTCTAAGGAGTGCCAAACAGAAAACAGCACATGACCCAAAAGGTTGCTGTGACCTCATATTGAGGCCAAATATGGTGTTGGTTGTTGTCAAGGAGGCACACAACCTGTCCGTGCAGTGTAATCTGTGTGGAGGAGCATGGTGAGCAAACATGGAGGACACAGTACAATAAAAAGAGGGGAACACACACACAGGGGATCAGTGTACAGTAAGCAGAGAAGGTCTGAAGTCAAGGGACGTGAAATACCTTCAAATGTTTCAAATGGCTGAAATGTAATTAGATTTATATTTTTTGGTCCACATAGACGTATTCAGAGCAGTGAACATGTCCCCAAAAATTATGCATTCCCTGTCAAGGCCACTTGCAAATGAATGTGTCTGCAAAACAAATAACACACCCTTTGGCCAATCAGTGCAGTTTCAGAATGTGGCAGCATGGAGAAATGAGAAGCAATTTTGTGGAAATCTGATTATCTAATATTGTACGCGTTATTTGGAATATGTCACAATGGAGCAATAACACAGATTATTCCTGAAATTTAATCAAAATCTGATCAGTGGTGTAGACGATATTTTGGGCAGCAAGCAGAAGGCCTGGAGCCAATCACTGCCAACTCTGAAGAGAGGAGAGACGTGACAAAGTCTGGCTCAGACGACATGATATTTTGTCTGTTAAAATGATCACTGTATCAGATTAGGAGGTTACAGAGTAATAAATTCTTCCTGTGATTTGACACACTTCCTTTTGTTCCCAGACCAATCATAGTTTGCCGTCTTTCATGACCTGCATGAGGGTAAGGGATGACTTCTGTGTTCTGTGCTCCTATTGGTTAATGTTACAGAACACATGAAGGAAGGCAGAAAAATTCGGACACACTGGTCTTTTTGTCGGGCCAGGACATTGTGAGGCATCCCAGCTGCAGTGTTGGTTGTGTTGCTACGATATTAATGATTAATGATCAATCATCACATCTGACGGCCATTTTCAGGCTGACATCATGTAGTGTGAACCCAGCATAAGGAGGATTTAAAGTCTAAATGCCCATTAGTCAAATATAAATGAATGTGTGTCATATTAACGTACATAGATAGATAGATGTGTGTGTGTGTGTGTGTGTGTGTGTGTGTGTGTGTGTGTGTGTGTGTGTGTGTGTGTGCGCGCGCGCGCGCAGTATTTAGTTAAAATCACGGTGTTCACGCAAGTCTGTGTATTGATTTAATAAGGTCCTCCAGCTGAGATTGGTCAATTGTCTACGTCAGCACAGATCACTCTCTTTATTGAATTTCCTGTGGTGGACACACCAGTAATCTCTATGCGAATCAGCACTGACCTCTTGTTCATTTCAGTCTAAGAATCCTATAAACAGTTGTATCATAGAAATCAATCTCTAACAGCCACTGCACATTACTGTCCAGGCTGCCGGTTACCTCTTTGACTTGTACACATCCATTGGTTGGATCAATGCACTTTATAGTGGCTGTTGAATGAGACCTCATGCATTTCTCTATACAGTACTTTATCTGACATTATGCATGACCTTTGCTTCAATGAGTGCTCATTAATTCCTGAGAATGACTACCTATTAAGACTAAATGTCTGTTCAACATTCTAAGTTAATTTGCAGCTAAAACCAGAAGCCATAGCAACAGGCAAACAGTCGAAGCCTCTGTTTACAATTTATTACAGGAAGCTAACATCTAATTGCAACAATGAGTGACTTCGACATTTCTTTTTGCCTCTTGTAGCCTTCCAGAAGCAGATTTTGCTCAGGCCTGTGATTGACTAGCATGCATTTTCAAGTGACATTTTTAAAACAGTGCTTGTGTGGACAGGATGTTTTTTTGAGAGTGGGACAGCCATGTGGGTACTAATGCAGAAGGGTCCAGGCTGATTCTGGCTCAACTGTTGCCACAATGCAATGCAGTGAAATCCAGCAGGGAGCTGTGGTGACCAGTCAAATACATACAAGCACACAAGCCCGGTAGATTACTTTGTAACATTAACACTGCATTTCAATTTATCGCAATAACAGATAAAAAAAAGTCACTATGATCGCTTTCCAGAGTTCTAACATCCTGTCTCAGAATCTTATAGACCACTCTGCAATGTTTCGGCATCTGATAAGGCTTCAGACTCATAGATACATTCCTCAAACTGGCCTTCCTGGATCCTATTTCATCGTGTTGCTGGAACTTGTTTTGCCAGACTGCTTTTTCAGTCTGAATGCTCACTAATTGAAAATCTGCCAAACTGTCAAAGTAAGGCTTTATAAATAAACCCCTTGTTTGTGGGTTTCTTGTGCGTAAGTCAGTAAAACTGACTGTAAACCTGCAATATGTTTATTTCCCTGGAGGAACACTCAGGAAAAAGGTGGCACACCTTTTGGTCGAATAAAAACTCTAAAGAATCCACCTATGACTTTTTATATTTTCAGCTAATGACCTAAGCAATCTGTTGACACACTGCAGCAAGAAGCCTTCATCAGAGCAGATATGACAGCAGTGAGCGTCACCAAAATGGTCAAAGCATGAGGTGATTTTTTTTTTGGAGTGCTGCCTTTTTCCTCGATTTATTTTGTGGAAATAAATGCACTGCAGTCCTTTTTTCAAATGAATTTCCTTGCAGGAGAAACAGCTATTTCTTCTGTACAATCATTTCATAAATGAAGTCCCAGAGCTGGTTGATTAAATTGTCACTGTGTCGCAAGAACATTTACAACAGGATTTCTCTGTCCTGTCACACAATATGCCAGATGGAAACGGTCTCCATGTGGTGTGTGGTGACAACAGATGCCCACAGTTTGCTCCTTAATCATCTCCTCCAAGGCTAAGCATCAAGTATCCTGAGCTTGTGATCTCAGCACATTACTTTAAAAGCAATCCCATTCTGGAAAAAAATGGCTCTGCCATGGGTACTCTACCATGAAGGCTGCTCCTTACATCCCTGCACCCTGCGATGGTTCCATCACGAACTGCATAGCTGAATAAGCAGGACAGGCATCCTCTTGATTGTTGTTCAGACTAAATTCACCCGGTCTCCATTACTATTAAGAAGTGCAGCGTACGTCTGTGTGGAAGCTCACAACAGGCTCTGCCTTTCACAAACACTAGTTTACTAAGCAGTGGATATCATGAAAGGAGTGGGCTCATGTTTCAGTGATGCACAGCACCGGGGTCAGAGTGGACTGAGAGGAAGCAATGGAAGATCGAAATAAGGCCTTTGAGTTATTCTGCAAAAAATACTCTGCAGGATTGGCACATCTTGGAGTTTAAAGTTCAGGTTTGCTGTGCTGTTTACGTCAATGACTCTGGAATTACAAAGGATGGCTAAACAGCTGCTAGTGCTCTCTGACACTCCTCCTCCATGCCCAGCAGTTCATTACCCACAGCCATTAAACACCATGTCATCATCATCATCATCATCATCAGCATCAGCATGCTTGGTTAACCTGGCCAAAAGCCTGCAACAATGAACAGAAAATGATTGTGAAGATATGAGTCACTGGGAAAACATTTGGAAAGCACTGCTGTGAGCTTCTGTGCCTCTCAGCTGCAGGTTATGTTCCCCTTTAATGCTGAAGTGCTCCTCTCAGAAATAATCTTCCGCCACACGCGGAACCAATGCAAAGCTGCTCTGAAGATACGCTGAAGAGATGAACACAGTGGAATGAGTCGGCAGTGTTCCAGTGAGCAGCAGAATATGTTCACCTTTGCAGGGCCATCCATGCTCATCAGGGAGGAAAAATAAGTACTGCAGGATTAATGTCAATTGCCCAACTTCAACGTCAATTATTCAACTTGACTGCACTTGTGTGGAGTCGCCTTTCAGCACCTCTGAGTCAGGAAACGGGGTGTTTTTGCACCAAATCCACCCTATAACACCTTGTTTGAAGGCCGGCTGCTGCTGTGACTCTTGGGTGTTACAGATGAAGCAAAACATCACTTGCAGATCCAACGCAGCCACGTGAGCTGCTCAACCAAGAGGATATGGTGGATGGTGGAAGGCAGATGGTGTACTTTTCAACATCTAGAAAGGGTTACGTCAAGAGGAAGTTTGGGAAAGAGATGTGTCTCCAGGAATATTTCACTTCAGCTCACATCTACAGCTACATCTTATCTGATCCTGAGGACAGAATGTGACATTTAGATTCCCTCAAAACTCCATTTAAATGTACAATAAGTGTCTCTTGCATCAGTCTGTCAATGTGAGTGACACATGTCCTCCATTTTTCCTCACACCACAACTGCCATCATCGCCATCCTCTTCATCAGCTCTAAGGTGAGTTTCCACAGGAAACACGCCGCTGAGGCCGCTGAGGCACGTTTGAAGTCTGGTCACATGTTCAGAGATGGAAAAAATCATGAATGAGCCGCATCAAAGATAACGCCGCCACAGGCAAGCGGGGATGGATGAAGCCTGTGTATTTTGAAATATAGGAAGCTTCAAATTTCATGCCGCTGGGCTCTATGAAAGATTTAGTAGCTCAGATTGTTTTTGTATCTTATAACTGACTGCAGAGTAATTGAGAGGATATCCAGCTTTTCTTTCAAAGTAAACAAAACACACTATATAATAGCTTTATGTCTGAAAAGCATATGTAAACTGGAATAGGTTTAAGGCGTCCAATAGTTTGTGTATAAAAACTGTTTTACTCATCCACACCATCTGAGCCAGAGATAATAGAGCCCATCCCACCTCAAGGACCTACGCGTGCCATTGTTTGCAGATTGTTTTTTTGCTTGTTTGTTTGCAGATTTTTTTTTTTCTGACAAAATCAGTTAAGACAGCAGCCACATAAGACAGTCAGGCTGACATTAAATTAGGAGAGGATCTGCAGAAACAAAACTAATCTGATTTTTTTTGCTTTGGAACACTCTTCTGGCCTCCTGCAAGTACGGATCCTGAATGACAGATGTCAGGTGCAGCTGCAGGCTTCAGCTCCACAAATAACAGACTTCTGCAGCTCAAATCCAGCTGCTCATGTTGCGATCAGAGATGAATGAGGTGGAGAGTAAACCCCTCTAAAGTCACACTGCTGCAGGTGAACATGATACGACCTTTAAAAGAAAAACTCGTGCATTTATTTAGAGGGGTTTTTTGATTTCTGCTTCCACTTTCTTCAGTTATCGCGCGTTTTCTCGCCTCAGCTGCTGGAGCGTCACTGCTGCACTGTGTGACTTTTCAGAGCTGCTGAGCATGCATCAGCAAACATCATTATTGAGGCTAATTCTGGCAAGCAAAATGTCAGCTGGAAGCCCACATCATTAGAATGTCATGTTCAAACAGCTTTACAGTCAACAAATCAATTAGTAAAAGAGAGCCGTCATTAAAAGAGGAGAGAAAAGGGCTGCGCTGTTATTTAAATGATCGCATAGACGGTAAGCAAACTGAGATCTTACTTTGACTGTCGAATTTCCTGATGATGGTGTCCAGGAAGGTGTTCTGCGGAGCCACATGGCCCCTCCGGACGGGCATCTTCGCTGCGGTGGCCCCTGGACTTCAAGAGACTTGGCAGAAGTTTTAATAATATCACAGCTTGTTTCCAGTCCTCACAGCCGAGCGCACGATGCTCACTGCGCTCCCCGCATGGAAACTCAACGCTGACAGGTTCAGAGGCAGTAATCCGGGGGCTAAAGTTTTCCCAAGTTGTTCAGAGAGACGACAGGCTCGTGGCGGATCTCAGGAGAAAGTGAGGAGAGGGGAGTTGTGGAAAGGAGGCGCACTGTACGCACGGCAGAACTGAGCCGTTTCCAGCCTCCAGTTTCCAGGTTGAGAGGAACGAGGGTGTCTGTTTCTGTCCCCCAGGGGGAGGGCCGCCTGTCAGGTGATATTTCTTCCTGGTCTCACACTCGGTGGAGCACGGCAGACCTCTCATCCTGCACTGCAGCCCGCTCCTGCTTCGCGGGCTGGGCGAGCTTTCCGACGAGCGTCGTTGGAGCCATAGTTGAGGCGCTGGGCTGCGCGTTTTTTATCTGTTTCTCATTCCAGCTCCTCTCTCTGCCTCTGAATGTCTTTGTGCTTAACTGGGGAGAGGAGGAACAGTGGTGATTAAAGGAAAACAGCAGAGCGCAGATCCGCAGCTCGAATCGTCCTAGATGGGTGTTTTTGGAGGTGTTCTCTGTGTCTCTCCTCCTCCTCGCTGTGCGCTCTGCACAGATGACTTCAGCTCAACCGGCGTCTAGCTGCGCCTCTTTTAACCCTTTGCTCATCAGGAGCAAAGGATGTAGATGAAGTAGAGGTGGATGCGCTCTCAGCTACCCAAATTCTCCTCATCAGCGAGGAGAACACGTTAAATTACACCTGAGCTTCCTAAAGCGGGGCCTGGGGATTCTTGGCTGCTACAAAACACCAGTATCAATAATGGACTTATTGAAAGTTATTTATCTGACAAACATTCATCATTTGTTACAACTGGTCTAAAAATGAAGCAATCCCCATCAGTTCTGAAGCGTCTGTGGTGCAGTTCAGATAACAGAGGGACGCTTTGTGTCTTTCATCACACACCTGCTCTGAAAGGCTGCGGCCGAACGGCTGCTGCCAACAGGTGTTCAGCTTTGGGCTTCGTTACCTGTCTTCCTGAATGGGAGGGATTCATTTGAGACGCACGCACGTCACGCTGTGTGCTCCCATGTTCCCTGAACCTGCGCTGAAGTGAGCGTCTCTGCGGCTGCTCCGGAATCACTGAATTTCACGTGAACATGCTCAGAAAAGGCGGTTGTGATGCCGCTTTATCGTGTGTCAGGGTTGGATGGGGATTCACCTCTCAGGCTGCTCAGCTACGTCATACCGCCGGGGTTCCCCCCTTCCGTCATAGTGGGGATGATGCCTTCATGAACTGTCGGATATTGTGCTCAAGCTGAAGCGCACACTGAAGTCTCCATATTGAGTGTGAAACGTTGAATCAAAGGACTGTCATGTGCAGTCTGCAGATATGCAGGGGGCAGGCATTTGGTGTCTGCAGCTGAAATCTAAAATATAGTCGTCCCAATTACGAGGAAATTACGTACATCAACCAAAAGGAATAGGCCTATATTACAGACGAAACGACCTTACATTAACACAAAATACTGACACATCATCAAATGTCTTACAAATCCATGAGGTTAATTACATTAAAGGCTTCTGTCTGATTGGAAACACAAGAAAAGACTGTACCAAAGGCAGTTTTTTGATGCTTCATTTCGCAAATGGATAAATTAGCCAGTACCTATGCATAGCCTAGATACTGTATAGAACAGCCTGTGGGAGTTTTTCCACTTCATCTGAATCCAGAAGTGCTGGAGTATGAAAGGATTTGTGCTACGGGAAGAAGTTTCTTTTTCTGACTGCACTTGAAGGCATCAGCAGACTAAGCTCTCCCCCTGCATGTCCAACAACCTCACGCATTCTCAGAGCCCCTTCAAAGCCACGATAACAAGATTTTTCCATCGGTCTCAGAGATGTAACGTGCCCTGAGTGAGTAAAATTCCCTTGTTTTTCGTTCCGTCAGACACAGGCCTGAAGCAGCATTGCTGCGCGCTCCATGCATTTATCAAAATGACCCGCACAGCAGTGGGATTTTTTTTTTTTTTTTTTTTTTCCAGCGATCAGTGTTTTAATGATTGTTTGGACGTGATGAATTGCAGCCTTGAAGTTGGACGAGGACGGAGGAGCTATCCATCAAAATGTGACATTTTGGTATGAATTAAAAATGCAAGGAAAAGCCGTGTTTACTACAGCGGCTGGAAGCTAGAGGAGGCGTGCTGGTCAGCCTTCCTCTCTCAACTCCCTTATTTAGTCAGGAAAAGAGCGAGGGAGGAGGGGGAGAGGGGGACAGGGGAAGGCAAGGGGGGACAGAAAAAAGCAGACAGCTTCTTGTCATGGATGAGACAGATCCCAGCCTGTCAAACTCTTTTTCTATTGCCAGTATAGACACACGCACGCACACACGCACTCACAGGATAGACAGCAGGAAGGATGACTGGTCGCTTCAGGAGTTCTTAATGTATTTTACCTGGCACAAAAATGAATAAGTGAAGTGGAAAAGCTCCAGTCTTCACTTTGACACATCCATTAAAAGCTACATATTCTTATAATGAATAAACAGTTCAGCTGCAAATTTAACTGTCATCACAAGTATTAATTCATATAATAAGTATAATGTCTCCAACGAAAAACATTATTTCTTTTCGAATATATTTGAATTCTGCACAAAATTAATCCTAGTTAATGGCCACACGTTCATTTTCGGAACTTTAATATCACAAAGATTGCACATCTTTAGTTTCTAACTGGCTTTTATCTGGTTCTGCTGAAAGCACAGAACTGAGGCTTTGTTTGGACGTCGGGTCTTAAGGTGGGAAGCTTATGTGAAGAGCAGAAATAAACATTCAAACTAAGTGGTGGATGCTTGACTTCAACTGAATGACATAGACGTATGTAGGTTCTTTTGAAGAAAATAAAGTGGCAGTACTCCTTATATTTGTCTAACATGTTAAAATAAAGGAAATATTTTGGATTAGAAATATTTCCTTACAACTTCAGTTGTTCCTTTCCCTCCAGATCTTAATTCAACACCAAAAGCATATCCATTTATAGATATGAATGCATGACAAACAGAGTTATTCACTGTTCTGAGATGGAAAAAAGTGATAAGCCAAACACAATTGGCACACTGTATGAGACTGGGCAAAATAACACTTTGAGAGGCAAAATGAGTGTTTATGAAGAAAAATGTGGAGTCATTTCCTCTTCATGTAAAACACAGTGATGATAATGATCATGAATCATGAATGAATGACACACTGAGTCATGCTTGAATATAACTGTAATGCTATACCTTACAATGGGACAAAGAGAGGCTCTTTTATTGTCTACATGTAAATGTAAGGGACGGGGAGTTTTGCCACATTCTGCTGGTGCGGTTCAAAGATATGTGATACATAAAGGCATCAATGTTTTTAAAGCAACTATAGCAGGAAGAATATAAAAAAAACCAACAGACAACTGACAGTATTCTCGATGTGGACAAAATGTTTATTGACGAGTCCACTGGAACTACAGCGTGAACTGCAACATGTAAAAATATCTAGCCAGCTGCAGTAAACGGCAGCTTAAAGCAGACTGCTCATTAATTTTTTTTTAACCATACAAATGAAACATTTTAATGTATAATAGGTCTTTTTTGAATTGTGCCATAGGTCCTTTAATATTACTATAAAAATACAGTAGTAAAAGGCTGTACAGGCCGAAGATTAGGAACTCGATGATCAGCAGCAGCAGCAGCATCCAGTCATATGATGACTAAGTACTACAGAACAATGTGTACATCAAAAGGGTCTCAGGACTTCATTTTTCCACTCATCCATCCATCTGGTGATCTGTCCATCCCAAAACTCTCCGACCATCACCCAGCTGGCTTTCAGTGTGGCGCTCTCTCTTGACTTGGCGTCCATAGTCGTCCTGCTCTCGCTCTATTTAGGGAATGCACACACTCATACTCACACACACGCTCACCATACTCACTCAGCGCCTGGACAGGTCACCTCCTGCGAAGAGGAGAAACAGCGAGACTGATGGAATCATTGCATCACCGTTACTTTCTCTAATAATTGAATTCCTCTGCAGGATAACAGACAGAGAGTCTCTAAAGCATCTTCGTTTGGTAATGTGTGAACAGCATGGCTTGATATATTCTGGGATACTCTGAGAATTTCCATGTTTGAAATGCATTTAAAAAAATCTGTTAAATGCAAATGTAAAGCATATTATTTGAAATGCATTTATAATATGGAATGCACCAACCAAAGTACATTTATAAAAAATCCTGACAGAAGTTGAAAAATGTATCCATGTAAGTCATCTCCAGTCTTGTGTCTGTAATGAGAGTGAACATCAGATAAGAAATGGAAAAACCTATAGTGGCAGTTAATATGTGTAAGTGTGTGTGAAAGTGTCCACACATTATCAAAGATTGATTGCTGTGGCGACCAAATCCGTCAGATGTTATGTCCAGGGGAGTGTAGATCTGGGAGGGGAATATGAGCTGGGGGGTGTTCTGTGTCGTATGTGGCTGCATCCAATTAACTAACGCAATCAGCCATGTTGATGAATGGATTAGCACATAATTGCTTCAGAGGTGGGATCCCTGATTGAATTATTCATGGTGGGCAAAGGCAAACGTATGTTTCCCTCAGATTAGAGTGCATGCACGTGCGTGAATCTGTGTAAATGCATGCAAGTCACTGATCATGTGTGTGTTTGCGTGCATATGTTGTGTGTCAGCCAAGTGTTAATTGAAAGTGACTGGGAAGTTGTACAAAGAGAGGAAGAGACAGACATGATGGTGGGAAGGTTACAGCCACTTACTAAGCTGCCTGTGGGGGAAAACTTCAAATTGGTTGCAACACTGGCCACACAGTGTTGTTGCAGCAGGTATTTTTCATGGGTGCATTCCAAAAACTGCCCAGCACAGTGCCAGTGAGTGGGCATGGTATTCATTCCATTTCAGATTGGGACATAAAACAGCACATGCTGCTTACTGTATGTCAGCTGAGTAAACAACGTACAAGGATTCCCCAAAGAGCAGTGAATAACAGAGAGCCTCACATGCTGTACATTTCACACGACCTGTATCCACACTGCTGAATCCAAATGGAGAAACTAAAGTCAATGCTTTAAAGCCGTCAAAATTTGGTTGCAATGATTGTTGCATGGCTCGCATTCAGCCTAACTTGACTGTAAGAACAAGTGTTACTACAGCATCCGCCGCCTAATCTGCCGCTGTTTGATCATCAGCTAATGCCAGGATGAGGATGTGTACCTGCAGGGCTACTTCTGCAGGTTTAAGGAGGGACTTGGAAGGATTGTAGCTCAACTAATTTGAAAAAAACAGAAAATTTGTGTTTAGAAGGAAGATTGCGTTGAGGAGGAAGATAAACACACAAATACGATTACAAATTGTCTTGAGGCTGAACTTGATTCAACTGTTGATATGACAACAGGTCAGCGATTTTTCCGCTCCTCAAAGCTGCATTAATGTTTAACAGTATCTGCTGTCAGAGCATCAACGCCTCAAGCCAAACCTGAAAAACTGCAGGCTTATTCACACTTTGCAAAGTAAAGTCAATACTCTACATAAATTCAGTGTCAGTGAAGAGTTCATGAGAGGCAGCACTCGAAAAACGTTGATATAGTCAAGATTTTAGATAGTTAAGTTATTGAGAATTAATGTATCAAGATCTGTTCGTGTAATATTATTAGGGCTGTCAGTTTAACGCGTTAATTAGATTAATTAATTACGCTGCAAATTAACGCGCTATAAAAATTAACGCAATTAATCATGAGTGGCAAGTCAATGCGCAAGCATTTTAAATTTGGCCCTTTGAGTGACCCGTAGGCTGCAGCGGCAGGTCGCATCCTACCTGCGCTACTAATCAAAAGCAGGGTGACAACAGACGTGGATGCGACACCGGAGAGCGAGGCAAGCCTACTTGGACCTTTGAACGGCAAGTTTATTTATAAAAAGAACAAAGACGGGACTATTAACAAGAACGCAGTGATTTGTACCTTGTGTAAAAAAGAATTTTCCTATCACCGTAACAGCTCCAGCCTGAATTATCATTTAAACGCTAAACATGTAGTTGCTGCTAGTGCCGCTAGTGCTACCGTGAGCTCACTCCGCCAACCCACACTTGCTGAGTTAGGAAAACGAATGAGCAAAGCCACGACAGAAACACTGACAAACTCAATCGCAAAGTGGGTTGCTGCTGATTGCAGGCCGATTTCAATCGTGGAAGACGAGGGCCTAAAAGGCGTTTCAGATAGCGTCATCTGACTCTAATTTCCAGCTACCGTCGAGAACTACAGTGATGAAAAGAATTCACCAGCAGTAATGTGAATGTCAGTGAATTGTAATGTCCTAGAATTCAAATTCTTTATTTGGGGACCTTTAGCAGATATGAGATTAAAATGCGATTAATTAGATTAATTAATTACAAATCCTGTAATTAATTAGATTAATTTTTTTAATCGCCTGACAGCACTAGTTATTATAATTTTATAAACACACATACAAGATAAAAAGGCTATATGATAAAAAAAAGAGCCAATCCAAGTGTAAGAAAATAAGTTCAACAATTCATAGGTAAATTGTTTAAGTAAGATTAATTGCCTTTAATTTGATTTAACTGTGAATCTTCATCTTCATTTATATAGGCTTCATGTTACCCTATATTAATGAGGCCACATTTGAAGAACAGGTGCAGAGCGGCATGCATCCTGAATGGTTTAGCCTTTTTCTATTATATTTCACCATCACTGAAATGCAATACGCTTTGAGATATGTGTACTTCTTAATCAAATTCATAATCAGTCATTCCTCTGTGACTGCTGGGAACATGAACGTGTAAACATGTCACATGCAAACACTTCTACATGATATGAAATGCTCGGTTCTCACTCGGCCACATCCATCATTCCCCACCTTGGCAGCTGGTGCATTCGCAGCTGTGTATGACGGGCAGGACGACCGGCTCGCTCTCTCCGCTCTCACACTGCAGGCTGAGGAAACGGACTGGGTTGTCAGGGTCCAAACGGTAACTACAGCACTCACAAACTGACTGGAGGTAGGGCTCCTGCAGAGGAGGAGGGAGGAGAAGAGAGAATGAAATGATGTATGAGGATGAGTGAAGAAAAAGGAGGAGAAGAGGTGAAAGGCGGATAAGGTGGAGCGAGCCAATTAGGAGACTGGAATAGAAGGACAGTGAGAAGGGTTTAAAGGAGAAGGAGGTTCAGAGAGAATTTCAAGGGAGAGGAGAGGATTGCAGAGAACAGAGAGATGAGGCCTGAAAGAGGGAGGGGGGTAAGTTTAAAGGAGGTGAAAGGGCACTGGCAGGACCGATGTAGGAGGAGAGAGGAGGCAGGTGGAGAAATTAGAACCCTTAAACATTCTACTAAATGACAAGATGAGACAGTATGAATGGCAGAATGTGATATTTATGGAGCGAACGCTATAGTATTTCCTGTGCTGCATCTGAAAATACTAAATCCCATCGAACACTAGTGTAAAACTAGAAATACTAACTAATTCTACTAATTCTAACAATGAGTCAAATGATAATGTCTAATGTGAAAGCGGTCACTCATAGCTGGTGATAACTCATCAGTGTGGGCTCAGCTAATTGTTTTCATTGTCCAGCAAACTCCAGTCTCATACATCTCTTTCCAGGCAGCTGTATGGAGCAAACAAGCTCTGATAAGCCCTCTGTACACTGCCAATAACCAAACAGCAGGCAGACACTTAGTCACTGGCGGCTAAATATAGTCGAGCAATTAGCAGGAAAGGAGCCACATGTTTTTGTCAGGAGTTGGTTGAGACCAAAGCAAACCTGAAAGGACAGTGAATATGAGAATTATTCATCAGGTGGCCAGAGACACAACTCCAAATGAATGCTAATGTTGCTCTGTTCTTTTCTAACATGTTTTTCAGGTTGTTGCAACGTTCCCCTGCCCTGAAGTGGCACAAAAATGGATTAATGCAACTATGAAAGTCATGATAATACAATCAGCTCATCAAAGGCTCTGTTAAATAGAACATTTCCGGCCACTTGGTAGCAGAGGAAAAGGCTGTAAACACAGCACTGACATATATTCACTATTGTAAAGTTATGGCAAAGGTGCTGTCTTATTTCCACATCCAATGTCCACAGAGCAACATCAGCATTCATCTGAAGACAATCTCTGTCCACCTGACGAATCTGAATCCAATAATCACTCTTCTTCCCGCTCTGGTCTGGTTTCCAGTGATTCCCGAGGGAAATATCTGCATATTTTGTCAGTCCGCTGCTTGGTGCTGGGCAGCTAGCCTTCAGAGGGTTTACATGCACTTATTCACTAAAACGTCAGCTGCAGCTGGAAACAGTGAGAGCGAACCAGAACAGTAATGCTGCAGCTCGCAAATGCAAAACAGTGAGCTGAAAGATGCTAAAATGCTTGAACTCAGTTAATAATTATCTGTTGGTTCATCGCTCAGATGGACAGAGAGACAGTTAACATGTCAAACTAGTAAAAAAAAACCAAGAGAGCTAAAACACAATACAAACACAAAGTTGGGAATTGGATAATAATTCAGCCTTTTTTGGAACTCCTGAAATACAAAAACCCAGCCTGTTTTGCATGATAGAAGGCAGCTTCTTGAAAGGTGTACTCATGTGTCCAATTAGTGCAGGCGGAGTCCCAAGCAGCAGAGCGACTGTGGAAAAGAACAATGGATGGGAGCACACAATGATAGATAATGGGGGAGAGGCAGATGACAGGAGGGACGGAGTCCAGGATCCAAAACTGAGAGCAACTTCTGCTTTGAAGCAGCAGCTACTAGTGCTTCACACACTTTGAAACAGCGTGTGTGTTTGTGCATGCGTTTAACGGTGGTGGGAAAGAGCACGTGGCTCCTGTGAACGCATCCCTGCTTCTTCCAGTCCCGCTGATCAATGAAAAGGGAACTTCCCTGTGCTGCCTGGTCACTGGTTACCATCCCCGGTTGCCACAGTAACAGAAGGTAATGACACATTTGGCTGAGCTGATGTTTATTTTTACTAATCTGACCGACTGTATTTTTACAGTGGAGATGTATGGACGCCAAGGAAGAACAAAGTCACCATGGTGATGAAGTGATGAGCCCGCTGCGTTGCGAGATAAAAAAAGACAACAAGTGAAGGCTGCAAAGAAAACAGGTGAAGAAAAGCTGATAGAATCACTAAAACACGTGACCGCTGTTCAAAACATCTATATTTAGATCACTGGCAGTGACTCGACTATTGAATTATGTATTTTTATTTACCTGCCTTCGTGTGTATAACTCACTGCAGCTGGCAGAAGGCAGAGCTGTCGGAGACTGTTAGCTGTCCCCTGTTCGTCTGTGAAGACGTGAGATTACGGCAGGTGCGAGCAGCTGAATGGGGCCACATGTTTGACTTCGTTTTGTTGTGCAAAACTCTCTTAACACCCTGATGCCAGGTCGTGCTTCAGGAGGGAAACAGATGGGCAATTTGGCTGCACAGTGTTCGCTGAGGCAACAATGCTGATTATGTTCTTGCGTACTATGAACAATATTATTAATAACAGTTCGTGGCTGAGTCAGGATTTGAACGGCCAAACCTGTTTTACTGCTTTTCTGGCACTTTGTATCCAACATGTTTATTATTTAAGGTCGGCAGACATTCCTAATTAAATGAATGCTGCAGAAACTCCAAAGTGCACAGGCTGAAACGGCACTATCTGATTAGACGCAATTGACTGTGCAGCCCTGATGGGCAATTAGCAAACAGTAGCAACCAACAGGCTTTTCTGTTCCAGTTCTGGTCCCTTTTAGTCCACTTTGCTGGCTCTATGGTTCTTTATGGTGCTGCCAGTTGATCTTGAGGTCAAAGCTTGTCAATGATGCCTCATGTTCAGATAGCAGCATCTCCTGTGTGTGTGTGTGTGTGTGTGTGTGTGTGTGTAGATGTCTCTTCTGCGTACCTCCAGGATGACATCAGTCCTCGACAGGCAGCGTCCCCTGCAGAAGCTGACCTCCACGTTGTCAAGCCGACAGTCTCCCTTGGTGATGTTCCTGACCTGCACATAGCGGCGACACTCTGGCACAGACTCGCCTGACAGACGGGCAGAGAGGAGGACGAGGAGGGAGGAAATGAGATGGGGAGCAGTAAATGGGAAACACAGAAGGCATGGAAAAGCAGATTATGAGAAACCAGAAGCTAAAAAATGGAGAAAGGGTTTTTTTGTGTATGCATGAAAAAGCAGGAGGAATAAGACAAAGGAAGAGACAGAGCCAGAGAGCACGGTGACATTGCCATGCTCCCTCACAGCATGTGACATTTCCTCCACTGGGAGACAGATTAAAGCTCCAATGTAGGTTAAGTAATGTAATCTCTCACTAATTGTGGACTGCAGTGCTTGGTTTTTTGCCTGCTATAAAATTAACTATAGAACACTCAAATGAAAGTCATGACATGGAATAAAAGGACCCACAGTGATTTTTGTATGTTTAAGATTTGTGTGTTTAGATTGTATTTCAATTGCTCCATTTCTGTTACACAACCAAAGATAAAAAAGTGGAGCTTCTGTGTGTCTTTGTTATAATCACATACTTCACATCATTTATCTGTCTCTTCCAAAAGTTGGTGCACGTTAATTCTCTCAGGTTCATTTATTTATTCAGGGAACAATGTCTGCTTTTCAGACCTCAAATATACTGAACACAGTCTGTAAGTTGAGTTGCGCATACTGTGTGTTGTACTAACCTGGAAACTGCTTCCTGCAGACTGGACAGCAGCTGCCTGGTTCCTCCACCTTGACCTCCCCCTGAGAGAGAGATAAAATTAGTTGTCTTTTCAACATTTTATGATCAGTCTCAATGAAAACAACACAGGTGCACAATACAACAAGTGAGCAGAAATAATCTCCAGCACCCTGTCAACACTCAGAGTCAATTTATTGGATAGTTCTGTTTGAGCATCACAACTTTTGTCATTCATTTACATCCTTCAAAAGGACAAACAAGACATGAACACATACATTACATGGCAATCCATGTAGTAGCAGAGATATTTCAGTCTGTAGCAAAGTGGTTGACCAACATTTAATTAAAAAAAAATAAAAAAAACTCCACAACACTATGACATACCAGTGGAAAACTGTGTTAAAACAGGTCATGCAACATCAGTCCCTGTCCTCACCACCCAGAGCACTACTGTTTTTCCTTCTAGCCTAATTTTGACTTTGACCTGGGGCACCTTGGGTCATGAGGACCAGGGCTGAGATCTAGCATAGATGTAAGCAGAGGAGAGGAAAGACAGAGAGACAGAACATCAGACCACCTTAAAGATGGAGGAACAGGAATTAAAAAGGCAAAACGTGAGACATAAAGACCAAAAATAGCCAGAGAGTAAGACAGTGACATCAGGACACAGCAGACGTAGACAGAGGGAGCAAAGCTACTGAGGGAGAGAGATCCAGAGCAGTCCGGAGACAAGCAGGGTGTCCTGTGGTGTCCCTGTCTGAGAATAGCTTCTGTGAGCATGCAGAGTCACACACGCACTCTCTCTCTCTCTCTCTCACACACACACACACACACACACACACACACACACACACACACACACACACACACACACACACACACACACACACACACACACAGCCTGACAGCAGGCTTCAACACCAGCCTCTGCTCAGCCCTGAAACGACACCCTGCTACACCCTTTCTCTACACACTTCTCTCTCCTGTTCACCCCAAAGACTTCTCCTCCCACTCTGCACTGCTGCCAGCCTTCCCTCAGAGAGGGAGGGAGTCCACTAACTTAAAGAGCGGGAGATCACGAAGAGGACCATTTTAAGTCCTTCGAGTTAAGAGTCTGTATGTTTGCATCTGTGTGTGTGTGATGTGGCAGAGGGTAGATACCATGTGAAATGTGGCTTCCTGCACTGGGTTGTAGCAGCTATGTGTAAGTTGATTCGTAGCCCAGTTTGAATGTAATTTCTAACTTGAGGACAAAATTTACAGGCTATTAACATTTCAAAGGTTGCACAAGCTGAAACAGTTCCTCCGTAGATAAGTTCTAACTTCAGTCTTCCACCTAGTCTTTGGTACGTGTAGGGTCCTCTGTACAATAGTGGCTGGCATAGAGCATTGTTTTCAAAGGTGGGATAACTCAGAGGATGGCTGCTTTGCACCTTCACATTTTCTGTGACAGTAAACAAACTAATGTGAATATAGCATTATTCTATGACAGAGGGCTGGCAAAGCTGGCAACTTGACTAAATCTGACATGAGACTCTTAACATTATCCTGCTGGCAAGCACATATATAGGGTTAATTAACTTTCTAATGAACAGTTATTTCTAACGGTTTGCCAGTACAGGCTATCATTAATGTTTGTTATAACGTTACAATTTCATCTGCCAGTAATGGTGTACCAGTATATTTCCCTGTGTTGTTGATGGGTTCACCACTGCTGCAGATGAAGGTTCCATATTTATCACCTGATCACAATGCTTTGTCCTAGTCTGACTCCTTCTGTCGCCGTTTGTTAGCTATTTTTAGCAGTCAGCTCTTCACAATTACAGTGTTCAACAATGACGACTGGGCACGAGAAGCAACAACACTGCATTAAGTAAAGCCAGTGACACAGCTTTAGGATCATACTAGCTTCAACGTATTGTTTCGAGAGGCCTCACGTATTGCTGGTACAACAGGACACTGGTTATTTCAAAGGCGAGGACGCTTGGCATTGAGAGTACACGGTATAGTAAATGGAATTTGTGTTGTCTACAGGCTGTGAGACACGTTAATGTGTCTGGTACAGAAAAAAGTGTTTGGGAGGAAAACATCCTGATAGAGTTTATCACCAGATATAATAACAAAACCTTTAATACATAACCTTGGAAAGGTGCTCCCAGCAGAGAGGTGGAGGCACGCTAACAGATTTCATCTTTAAAAAAGCAATGTGCTTAACTGTAGGCTGACTCCTAAATAACAGAGCACGCTGACAGTAACCAATTCTCAGCCTGTCTGGAGCGGGAACACAGGGCATTAAATGACCTTTTCATATTGGCCAGAATAAGGACTGCTTTCACAGCCGCATAACTCAGTGCAGCCGGCGGGAGGCGAGGGATTTGAGAATGCAAGCAGAAATAGTTACACAGCTCGAGCCCCTCCAGAGACACGGGGCACCGGCGTAAAGACCTGGGTACACCACAAGTGAAACACTTAGTAGACTGTCTACTTTTGTGGAACTCACTGTGTAATCAACCTCTCCTTTAAAGTTCTGGATGTCAGCAGAATGTATTTTTACCCCGGCCTTTATACAGCGCTGGTGCGCTAAAGATATAAATTCAGCTTACTGTGTCAAGGATGAGACAGAGTTTTCTACTGAGACTTTTCTCCACTTCATCACCATGGAGATAAGATGTTTCTTTTTTTAATAAATGTTAATAAGTGTTAATTAGTGCATAGTTTTTAATTTAGAAGGTTTGTACACTAAAAGTACAGACAAGAATATTTTCGACCTTGAAGCATGGAGCCATGCAGATAGCTGTATATTCATTTATCCAGGTTTTGAGACAAGAGGAGCCAAGACCAAATCTATCTGAATGGCTTGAAATTTGAGTGAACTGGCCCTTTAAGCATGGGACAGAGTTGCAGGAGAGAAGAAGCTTTGCAAAAGGACGTTTGGGTAAAAAAAAAAAGTCGCAATTTTTTTTCCAAAAACATCACAAGGACAGCCTCCAGCAATACTTATTCAACACTGTTGTACCCTTCTCATCTATTTCTGTCTAACTGGACAGGATCTGTATTTGTGTGGCACCAAAAGTTGCACCTGTCTCAAGGACTATAAAAATGTATTCATATTTCATGGAGTTTATTTTTTCTTCATCTGCCTCCAGTCGTACAGAGTGCATGCATAATTGACACGCAGCTCGCCGTCCCCTGCGAGATGAGCTGTTAACCACTCATAGGCAGATGACTGAGCATTGTCTGTGAGTTGAAAGCAGACTGTTTTTTCTGTGAGAGGACTGTCGCAAGTAATGACAAGCACGCACTGATACACATAATCCCTCATGCATGATTTACCCAAACCATAAGAAAAATTTTGCTGCAAAAATTGATTGTTGAATATTTCAAATCTACAGATGATACTATACTGGACATGTAATGTTCGGAAAGCTGACTCACATTTTCAGCTGTAATTAAACTTGTGGTTTACATATCGTACATGGTGCCATACTGGATAAACTCAATTTTGCTTAATGAGGAAACTAGATCACAGTGTTTGATGGGAGGTGGAGGGCCATGGTGAAGGAAAAAGTGCAGGCTTGTGGGAGGTTCGGACAGTCAGGTATTGATCCACCTCAGCCAGCGCCTTGCAGAGAGCATCCCACATATTCTGAAGAGAGCAGAGCCTTTTCTCCCTCGCGCAGAATAATTGAGAGATGTTTGTGACCAGCAGAGACGCTGCGTGAACTGCACCAACCCGGGGCAGCATTGCAGTTGAATGGACTGATGTGTTTGTCTGAGAGACTGATGGTTCATCTGTATGTGAACCTTCATCTCCATTTATCTGTACCTGGATGCAGTAGGTGCACACGTAAACACACACAGACACAGACACAGACACAGACACACACACACACACACACACACACACACACACACACACACACGTTGTGTTTTTATCACATTGCATAGACTTACATTCATTTCCTGGAGCCTTACTCTAACCCTAACCACTATCTGCCTGTTCCTAACCCTGTGCCTACCCTAAACTTACCTAACCCGTAACCCTGTCCTCAGTCTGCACCCTAAAATTTAATGATTTACATTAAGGGGACCTGCATTTTGTCCCCATAAGGGAGGTCAGTCCCCACAATGTGACTGTGTAAACAGATTTTTGTCCCCACAACATGATAAATACCAGGTCACACACACACACACACACACACACACACACACACACACACACACACACACACACACACACACACACACACACACACACACACACACACACACACACACACACACACACAAATAAACAACTGCAGAAGAGCAAACAGCTTGCCTTTCTCAGAAACTACAGAAAATGGTGAAGTCTGGAGTTTTGCACTGTGCTTTGTGCAGGTGTCTGATTTCACCTTTGTTCCATCATAATTCCACAAAATGAGCTGTTACTATCATAATTAACAACACAGCTGTTGGGCCAGTTTACTTGTTCAAACCTGCACAGAAATAAATTTAAGAGCTACCAGGATAATTATGACATGATACAAAATGAAAAAAAATATTCTCTCTAATCTTTGCCTCTTCTCTTATCATATGCTTGATCAGTTTCACCTCTCTGGGCTTTTATCGAATGGACACAGAAAATCACGCTTTGAATGAACTCTCCAACTCGCACACATCACTCTGTAATCAAGACCTGGAGGTATTAAGGGGTTATAAGCAAAAAAAAGAGTTGGGATTCACTGGCCTCATTTGCCACAAAACTCAGCATCTGTGGTTTGATGAAGTCTGGTGCAAGGACAGATCAAAACTCTCTGTGCAACAGCTGCACCGTACAGGCTGGCTGTGAGACGAATCAACCTCACAAAGAGACACACAGACAGTATCGTTCATATGCTCCTCCACTCGTAAATGACTGCATGTGCAGAAGGTTAGTCAGTATTTCTTAAGGCCGGATGGTTATTAATGACATCTAGAAAGCATGAACATAATGCAAAATGACGATACACACTTTGAATCAACAGAGATTTGTCGGCTTGTAGACGTTTTGGTTCTACTGTTTCTACCGAGGCAGCTATCCCTCTATGGATGTATGAGACCTTTGAGAGCAATGATGAAAGAAAGAAGCAATATTTACAGGGTATTTGCCTTGATTGGTATTTGGGATTATCCAAAAACTCACATTCCCGTGTAGTCATTGAATCTATAAACAGTTTCTCAAGTGATTTTCTACAAAAATGTCATCATGATAAAAATTACTATTGCATTATAAAATGACACATTCTGTGCTTTTGGTCAGACCACCCACTTGTAACTCCTCTGAATGTCGGATCTTTGAAATAAGTCTTTAGAAACATACAAAATAATTGTGCCTAAACGTGATCAATAAATGTCACATTCTGTAGAAAAAGTACAAATGCAAAATCAGACTGACATCGAGTTAGTGCTTAACGTCAGCGTGTGTGTCTCACCTCGTCGCAGTGGAGAGGCGGACATCTTGACTGGCACAGTTTTTTCCCGTTCACGCAGCGGCATGACAGGCAGCCCTCCTCCCACTCCGATCCTGCCTGGCTCACACACACACAAACACACAAAATATCTAGATTCACTCACTAGACTTTTGAAAAGCAGGTAATAATGCCAATGATAACAGCCTGTTAGTCTTTCCTTCACACACACTCACACCTCTGTCTCAGTCAGCACAGGTTTGATTAAATGCAACTGGTCATATCTCAGCATCGACTTCAATGAATCCACTAAAGCTCTGGCTGCACCCTTGTGCATAATTTAGGTTATGGGGGCCCATTATGATGCTGTAATTATAACAACACATAATACAGACTCCATTATATATTTTATGTGTGTGTTAGCTATGGGAGTCATTAACAGAGCTCAGTTTTTATCCGTACAAAAGCACCCATTAGGGAGTTCCTTTGTGGCTCACACTGAGCCATTTGGCACAATATTCATGAGGTAGTTGATTAGAAAACCATAGAGGGTCTTTAAATGGACATTAGTCATTACCAGCTGACAGACACACAGAGGGAGAAACACAGCAGAAAGAAAGAGACACATAGGAACAAGACTGAGAGGGGGTGATGAGGGGAGAGAAAGAAAGAGAAAGAGGGGATGAAGAGAAGAGGGATGGAGAAAGATCATTTACGGATCCTGCAAAGAAACCAGAAGAGGGACTAGGGAGAGATAAAGCAGAGGTATGAGAGGAATGAAAGAGAAAGGCCTGAAGAAGAAAGATCAAAAGGGGGAATCTGACCACATGTCAGTGAATGATTAATTCTTATAATCCTATAATATCCCCCTCATCATAAATAATTCCTGGCAGGCTTGCCAAGTTGCGGTCCAAGTGCCGGCTTTCTACGGCACTTCCTCCATAATTGATGAGGCTGAGGGCTGGAGAGGCATTGTGGTGTAATGTGGCCCGCAGGGCATGTCACTCATTTTCTAATAGGCCCTTCTTTATGAGTAAATAACACAATGGGGATGAAAAGGAGGGAACGTAAACAACATGTGATTGGTAAGGTTCAGACAAACGCCATTATGAGGCAGGCACAATGGGTACAAGCTGCCAAGTTAGCTGGGCAGCAGATGTCTGTTTACTTTGGGTGTAAGCCAGTGTGTGTGCGTGTGTGTGTACCTCCCGCAGGATGCCCTGGTCATGGCAGGGGCAGAGGGCAGGGATGACACACACGCCCTCCGTGTTTCGGTAAAGCCCCTCCCGACACACGCAGCCCTCGGCGGAGTGGCTGCAGTTGACTGGAGAGGAGTAAATGTCCCGGCAGCTCCTCTCGCACAGCGGGACCTCCTCGGATACACTCCTCCTCCACTGCTCCCCAACAGGACATGCTGCAGCGGAGGAGGAGGGGGAGGAGGAGGAGGAGGAGGAGGAGGAGGAAAGGCAAAGGAATGAAATAAGTGAAAAAATGTGTCAGGGAGGAGAGGAAAAAAGTGAAGCAAAATGGACAGACAATGAGTGCATTGAAGGTGCAGTATTAATCAACATGACACTTCAAATTATTTTTTCTGTTTCTCTTCCTTGCTGTGACATAAACATGATATTTAGTAAATTACATGCAATGCCAATTTCCCATTCACTAAAGCCCTCTCCTGAACAGCAGGCCTGTCAAGCTTTGGACGTCTCTCCAGTCCCACCTGGACAGGGCTATAATAAGAGTGCAACTTCACCCAGTCTCTCTGCACTGCCAACTAGAGGTGACAATATGGTTTTTTTCCAGGCCCCGTGCTGCAGTGTATGGTAGAACTGCAGCATCAGCTAACTACATTATTTGTGGGGTTAAAGGTCATGATAAAAAAAAAAAAAAAAAATCTCTGTTCATAAGGAGCACATCCACTGGGGAGTATTTCCCTGCTGAATGGAAGACCAGGGTGCTGTCAGAGTTGAGGCTAAAATTAGCAGCTCTGTCCCTCTGTGTATTGGATTTGGGAAGGTTTACATCCAGCGGCTCCTGGACAGTGTTACCCAAGATATCACTTCGTTTTCCAAACACATCAGTTAATCTTCATCCCAAATGTCTGTCCTCTAGTAACATGAAGGTGAAAACATTCTGTACGTACTGAAGTTTGTCAGCAAAGCAGCCAACCAGGTTTATGTTACAGTGAGTTTCGGTCTTACGCTTGTCCTCATTGGATTTATATCACAAGGACGAGCTAGATCTACATTGCAATACAAGAGCAATGTTGTTTCTTTGTTTCCATGTTTTCAATATGGATCATGGAGACCGATGCTGACTTTTTGCCTGGGATGTGCAGTTTTAGCCACAGTCTTTTAGGATTTTACCATGTGCCATGCATGTGCTTCATCTGCATATTTATGACCCCTTTACAGGATTCTCATTTTAAAACAAGTCCACTGGAAACATTCATATAACAGGTCAGGCGGAGACAGTATTTTCAACCAACTCATGAAGCTAAAATTAGCTTAATTAGCTCGCTATAGCTAAAAACATCTCCCAGCAACAATTGTCAATCGCCAGCTGGCAACATTGACAGTCAGTGGTTAGAAAAGAGAGTCCTATGTTTGTTAACGTGTGTCTGAGATCACGGGCCCATTGCTCCACTGTTATCACCGTAAATTGCGCCTGAGCCGTGCAAGAACAGAAGGTTTGACAGGCATAAGAACAGTTACTAACAGGGACTTTTACGAGAAGCTTTCCATAAATACTGATGTCTTTGTTATTATCCCTTATGATGATCAGCTCCCCTCTCCCCACTCACCACAGTCAGGGGCCACGCAGGTCTTGATGCGGTGGTCAGGGCCGTTGCACGGGGCCCCTCCATACTGACTGGACTGCAGGATGATTCTGGTGGAGCTCTGTTGTCCCGTACCACAGCTTGCTGAGCACGGACTCCACTGGGACCAGCCGGACCACTCACAGTCCACTGCAGGAGGAGAGGATGGGAGAAGACTATAAACACGTGATGTCAGGGTTCATCTTACCTTCATTTACCTGAAGCAGAAGGCAGCAGATAGAGAATAATTCTCCTTTGGGCACTGTTCTCCAGCTCTTTCAAATAAAACTACAATGACAGGTATTATGCCTTTTTATTAAAGCCATTTGTTAACTGCAACACCTACCTGAGATAATGTTGAGATTGGCAACAGAACAAAACCCAAATGCCCCAAACCCCAATAAATTCTCACCACAGACTTATTAAAGTTTTAGTTTTGATTTTAGAGGTCTGTCTTTCAGAAAATAGAGCATCAACAGGAAGAAGAGATGGACAACCACGAGGAGAGACGAAAACAGGGAGGGTGAAAAGGAGAAGGCAAGAAAAGGGACTAAAAATGTTCATGTGATAATTTCATATATATTTGTGTAATTCCTCATTCCACATTTACAATATTGACTGTCAGAAGCCAAACCTGTTAAAAACACCTGCGTCCCATCATGAACGAGTGCATGAACTGTTCTCTTATCAATGCTAACTGCTCTGAACGGTGTTAATAAAAGATGCTTGATACTATTTTTACGGGCTGACTGCGCCTTCACTACCACGGGCGCTTTGTTTATTTGTTCTGACAACACGACTTCTGTTAAACTGAAGTTCTATTGAAAGCTGTGGGAGGCAACACTCCTTAAACACTCCAATCAACACTGTTCTTAGCAGAGAGGAGGATAAAAAGCACTGCTGATCAGACGATGACAGATAAAAACCTGGGTCAAAGCACAGAGCTATTCACACATCCATGTCTCTTATGAGGACATGAGGGGTTGCACTTTCTGACAATTGACTCCTCATTATCTCCCAGCTCGTTCTCACCCTGCTAGTTCAAGATGGTATCGTGTGTTTACGAAACAAAAACCCAGTAATGGCCTTTGTAGGCTGTGATTGATGTGGCTGTCACTCAGTTATTTGAGCCAACTGTTGCAGCAGCTGTTACTAACTATAGATAGCTTGACATATCTGTCATGGTCCTGACAGGACAACCAAAGATTATTGTTACTGGTGTTTTCATTGCGAAAACAGAGAGGCCCCTATAAAGTGCAAGAAATGCGTTGGGTAACAGCTGTGACAGAGCATCACTCACCGTCACAGAGCTCGGAGGTACAGTTGAACACTCCTCCCTGGCACACACTGGAGGAAGGTAGAAGGAGAATCAGGTGAGGGAAGTAACATGAGGGACAAATCAGTATTAGCTGATATTATTGGACACTGAGACACCAAAGCAATACCTTCATGTTACACAACTGTGGACATCAGACTATATTTAGTGAGTATCAAAACCACCGTGAGGGAGATGAAATGACTTACGGCATGTCTGCAGAATGCCAGACTATCTGTTACAGTAGATATCATAGTACCAAACTGGATTGTTGCTGACTGTATGGGCGAGGCAACGAAATTAAACTCTGCTGATGCTCCATAATGCAAAAATGCAACTAAAAAAATGTTTTACGTCAAAATATCAGTTAAATTAATTGTGGCATCTTGGTGCATTTATCAGAAATAAATCAGATGATGGTCAATCTGATAGTGGGACTGCTTGTGTTTAAGGTAAAGCTTCCAATAAAGCCATGTGAAGACTGTTGGAAAGCAGTTTCTTACTTATCCCTTTGGTCAGCTCTCACTTTCACTTCAGTAAACTTGTATACATGTTTTTTCAGAGAACTTTATGCAGTTGTACCCCCTACTGTTTGCACAACATGTCTGACAGTGAGGCTGTAGTATGTGTTAATCTTTTACCATGATCACAGTCTCCCTTTGCCTCAACGTAATGTCACTTAATCCATAGAGGTAGAGGATCAGAAAAGTCAATTATTGGTTGTTTAATCACCACATAGGTTATTTTAAAGGCCTTGAGGACTTTTTTTAGATCATACATAACATACAAATGACACAAAAGTCTTAAGAACTATGATTATGATGACATCTTTTCCTGAAATTAAAATGTTAGACATCAAATTTTAAGTGTTTTCCATTGACTGAAAGAATCAGAGACTGCGTATGTTCATGAAAATATTAGCAAATTATTCCAAAGTGATCTGTGTGTATTAGCAATTGCTTGATGCATGTTGCATCGTTCATTCATATAATGAAGCCAAATGAGATTAACAACTGGTATTTCATAAAGGAAAAGAATGAACTATATAATTGCGTACTGTCCCAAGGTATTAAAAATGAAAGTGACACATAGTCACACAAATAGGATATATTACTAAGAATTTCTTTCATAAAAATGTTTTTTAAAGTGTTTTTTAAGTTACTGTAAGAGGTTCAGACCCAATGATGCTGCATGGTCCCAGTATGAAGTGATGAAATTCTAAATTAATGAATGCAGGGGGGAATTCTCTTGCTGCATGCCAGACTATGTATTTTACTACATACTTAAGAAATTATTAATAAGAAAAATGAATGTCTGTTTCACGTGGAGAATAATAACGTACTGGGAGGACATTTAGATGAATGAGAAGCGCAGCCGCTGTCACAAACGAATCACAGTGTTCTTTAGAAGAAAGGAAAGGTGAATACAATGAATTGATTCAGAGGCAAAAAGTGACAAACAGATAAGGAAATAAAAAAATAACAACACTGATGAAAAACAATTCAAGTCACCTCAGCGTAAATGTCCAAATGAAACAAATTTAAATCATCATAGTTCATCAGTCACTATGTTCAAGCTCACACAGCCATAATTCTCCATCCACTCTGTGTGGTGGTAATGGTGTTTATGTTGTCCTCACAGTTGTCTGCTGCCAGTAAGATATTTATGGAGTCGAATTTAATATCAGCGTCTCTTCCCTGCCAAAACCTTCTTTCTCTGCCGTCTTGGCACTATTTGCAGCAAAGAATTTTTTAGACAAAACTGACACTTGCATATTGCATGAACCTTACCAAATCCCGCAGTACGCATGGTCAAACATGCTTATCACATCTCCTCCTGTTTGTGCTCTCCCCTCCTGAATGCATAAAAAGATAAGAGGCCTACTCTGGGACTCGGTTACTGTGCACCAGTTCAGAGGCTGTATTTCTCAAGTCCACATACAATTTATTAAAAAGGCTATTCCAAATACAACCAAGAAGAAGCATATTAGGCTTAAGGACACATGCAGTGTCCATCAGTATCATCCAATCCACTGTGTGATGCCTGGTTGTTTATTGTGTCCTCATCTCATTAAGTTGGGAAATATTATGTGAGCATGTCATATTTACCAGGTGTTTGCACCCTGGTGGTCTCTGATCAGCGCTAGTGTGTCACTTGGAAACCAGGGAGAAACTCAACTGTCTGATGTTGGTTCCAGCCTGAATATGTTGTGAATTACATGGAAATGGAACTTTTATGCATAGATTTAATATTAATCATGTGTCCACTGTGTATTTAAGTGGAACTAGGTTATGATGGAACAGGTACCCTGCAATTTAAAGGGAACATGGTCATAAAGTTCACGCTCAACAAATTGACAATTGAAGGGCCACCGAAATGCATACAGTAAACACTATTTGTCAGTGTGAGGCTAGACTCACATTCTGGGACTAGGCAAGGGCTCAGCCTGGCACTTACGTCCGCTTTAGAAGCTCCTTCATGGACCACGTCATTTAGAAGATCTAGTCTCTGAGCTAGGAGACTCAAAGCTACTTAAGCAGGCCAGATCCAGATTGTTAGATAGTAAGGACAGCATGGTCATGTTGTCTGGCTGTTGACAACATGACCCTTCTGGCTTGAGGAATGATTCAATCAGTGAATGAATGATGAAACTGAGTGTAGCGTATCACCATGTGTTGCAGAGGTGCTGAATGGCCATTCCAGGTGGCAGCAGAACTTCTGTGATCTCCTCAGTGCTGACATTCCAGCTTTGGTAACCGGCTGGCAGGGACAGCGGCGAGCAGGGACAGTCAGTGCGGGACACACAAGAGCCTTTGTGCAACACCTAAGAGGAACAGAGCGAGGCCAGGAAGAGTCAGATCTCATTGGGGTAAAATAAAATTTTGTCACAGCTATCCAATCACACACACATAAGCACACAAACTGAGGTGTACAGACCTGTCCAGGAGGGCAAGTGCACCCAGGGGTGCAGGGTCCAGGTAAACACTGAGTGTGTGGCCATAGGTCCTCACAAGTATATGGACAAGAACCTGAACAGTCACTAAACACCTGCCCGCTGGGACACTCTGTATCACACATAGACAAATGAACATACAATGAATCAGATGATGTCTCATATATATTTCAATACACAGACACAGTGTGTTTTGTTTCTATGCATACTTTACAATCTATGCCTTCAGTGTGTGTGTGTGTGTGTGTGTGTGTGTGTGTGTTTGTGTTACCTGGCAGGCAGCTGTTGGTGTTACAGACAGTGTGCTGTTCCAGTGGTCCAACACAAGCCGTCCCACCTGGCTCTGGCTCTCTAAGGACTGTCTTGTTCCGCATTGACAATCCGCCACCACATGTGGTGCTGCACTCACTCCAGGGTGACCACTCGCTCAACACACATCCCACTGGAGAGAGACGGAGGACACAGATGGACAAATGACAAGCGACAAAAAAGAAAACTTTCAGTCAAGTCATACGTGTCTTTTTAACACTAGGTTGAATTTGCATGATGTTAGAAATTTTGGGACACTCTCAGTTGTGCATGTGAGCACTTGTTTCACGTCTGACCTGGACATGATGGCATATCACAGCTCTCTGTCTGCTGGGTGTCGGCACAGGATGGACCGCCCTCTGTGTCCTGGCAGAGGCGTGTCCTTGTCCTCTGGCCACGTCCACACGAGGCTGAGCAGGAGCTCCATGGGCTCCAGGGCTCATACACCGGGCAGGGAAGCTTGGTGCACACCAGAGTGCCATTCTCACACACACTGCAGATGGTGGAGTGTTTAGAGAAGTGAGATAAAAGCTTGGCATTTGGCTCCAATCCACCAATGAAGTACAAAAAAAGAATATGATGAACCAAGTCAGTAACTAATCTAGGTAGCCTCGGCATGCTTGTTACCAGCTTCATGAAACCAATGACCAACTGAGCTGGCAGCTGATCCAGAGGGTTGCTGGTTGCATGAGTGACCAGCTTGGTTAAATAATCGGTCAGCTTCTCATTTCTCAGCATCGGCCTCACACCAGTTTGAACCATCTTTTCTGCAAGCTCAAACTAAAACGAAGCTATTCTTACCAGGTGTTACAGTCCATGGAAAGCTTCTCTTTAGGGATGAACTCCAGCGTCCCGTTGCCTGATGGGATACCACAGCGACATTCTGTCACTGGCACACAGTGGCCATCCTGCAGCAAGTGTCCCTCTGGACACCGACAGCCTGAGAAATGAAAGAAGAAAAATGAAAGAGAAGAGAGATTTTTTTTCTTTTTTTTTTGGCTGATTCACTAATCAATGAGTACTTGAAGCTAGTGTTCATGTTAGAAGTCAAAGATTACCTGGGTGACAGGCACCTTGGAGACACTGCACATGCTCCCATAAATCAGTGCAGCTGCGAGGACACTGATTGGCACAGCTCTCTTGGTAGGTCCGCCCCCTATCCTCACAGCGCTCACCTTGGAAACAAAGAAAATCAATCTTTCCCCTCTTCATGTGTACAGAGGCAAGCAAAGTTTGCGGCATGTGCTGCAGAGAGGGACTGAACCCTAACTGTTTTTTTTGGCATTATTAAAGACTCAACTGGCATGCTACAAAGTCTCTGCAATAACTGATCTCATCATACAACATCTTTAACCCCCAAATTGCTGACTGATGTTGCCTCTTACCTTTCTGTAAACCGTCTTTGTGTTTGTGTTGGTATGCAAATATCTGTCTAGTGAGCTTTAAACAAAGGAATAGTTGTACCTGGGCAGAGTCCTGTGTTGCAGCTCTGGCTCTGTGTCTGCTGGCTCTTACAGCGGGGTCCTGGAGATGAGGCCAGGGGCCGCCTGTAGCGCTGCCTGACTCCGCCACTGCATGGCTCTGCACAGGCTGTCCACGCACTCCACACACTCCACTGACATAAATCTGGATGGGTAGAATGATTATCATAGCCACCATCAGCTCTGCTCTCATGCTAATTATAATGACTGTAATTATCATGATGTATGCTGCAATAGCTGTAATTGCTGTTATACTCATCATCATCAAAGATAACAAAATTTATTGTTTATGTACTATATATAAGCATGAGCTGGTGAGTTGAGTGATTTCTGTTTTAGAGATGAGAGTTTGTCCTGTTTATTCATAGTAAATAAAGGCTGTTTATCCTCCCTGAGCAGTTTTTAGATATCTGGACTAACTATGATGAAGTAAAAGACTTGATGTGCAAATCAAACCTATGGTCCATTAGGTATGGTCATAATTCATAGACATTCCCATTCGCGACCACAGGGGAAGGGCCGCAGAAGAATGGGGGGGGTGATATTGGTGTGTTCATGATGAATCATTCCAAATGCAATCAATTGGATGTATCCCCACAGACACGTGGACTTCAAACTCTTCCCATCTTCAAAAACCTTTTCCATGTTCACTCCTTTGGGGAAAAACTAGAAGAGGGCAGTGGGGATGCAAAATACCGTTTTTCACAGTGAATACCGATTGAAGCTCTAAAACGATCTACTGGTGATAACCATGAATTTGAATTAGCAGCAGTGGACTGACACACAACACCTATTCACAGAAATACCAATGAAAAGCTGGTACCACACCTACCATGTATTAAAAGTTAGTGTGATTCAGTGACACTGGAGAATTAGAAAGCTGGGAGTGAATTTCTGCCACTCTTTCCTAATCTGGTCTGAAAGGTCCTTGAGACTACTGAGTGTCAATTACACATTTGAGTGAGCAAAAGTGACCTGGAGTTCCCCAGGGTTGCATTCTAGGAAGGTTCCATTCTCTTTCCAGCACTTTTCCAGGACATTTTCAGTGATCATCTAGCTAGCATGACAGACAGGGAACATATACACTGATATATTCCTCTTTAATGCTCTGCATTCATATTTTCCTTGTTTGTTTTTATGGCATTCGGTAAGCTGTGTGCTCTATGCGTGCCAAGTGATGTGTAAATAAAATGCATCATTGTTATATGTGTCATTTCAAAAGTTGAACCACTTCACAGGAGATGTCTCTTATTTTACCAAAAATGGAGACTTCAAGTTCCCACATGGCACTTGTCCAAGCTGAATATTGGACCAGGATTGGATTCCAAAGTATCTGTGATATCACAAATCATGTTCTTAGCACTGCCTCTTCAGTGAGCAAGGAGAAACTTTCCACTTTCAGCAGATGAGAACAGCCCTCTGGCATCAAACGCTGCCCATACATCATTCTGCACAGTGAAGCTCAAGCATTCAACGGTAGGAAGAAGAAGCCTGAAACCATACTTCAGCCCCCTTTGCTGATACCATTAAGTGGAGTCTTTAACAAGGCTAATCACACACACTGTGAGTGACTGCTACAAAAGCCAAACTTTTCATGTCATGTTATGGTCCATTTTACCACAACAATGCAGCACTGCATTTAAAGAATTCAATTCCAAGCTATTTATTCATTTCTCTCACTGTACTGTAACTCTTTCTGTTTCATTCAATTTCAGCTTATATTTTATCTTAATTTTATTCTATGAAATCCTTTTCAGATTTGTCATTTTGTATTTTCTTATGCCTCCTATACAGCCTAATGTCTTAAATGTATTATGTAAAGCACTTCCTTGCAGTTGAACCGTGTAGCACACATAAATTTGCCCTGCATGTATACCACCCATATTTTGGCATGAAAGTATTTCCCTCTCCTCCCCAGAGAAAGCCATGCTAGAGTCATTTCATCACCACAGTCACTCTCTGACCCAATCTGTGATTCATTTTCTCTATGGTGCCATGCTTGTCTAGCTCTGACTAGTTCACTGCATTGTCTGCATACAATCTTATGGTGGGGGCAAAGTATCAAAGTGCTGCAGCATGCTGAGGGGAACTCAGCTGGAGCAAAACTGTCCCATTCATTACTTTCCCTCACTGAGAAGTTAAAGGAGCAACTGGAGCTTGACAAAGGCAGACTGAGGAACTGACTGCATTTCTGGTGTGAGATAAAGGACTCATTCAGTGCAGAGTGAACCTCTTTGTGTCCTCTTGAATAAACATCATTACCTCTGCACATGTTCACATCTGGACATAGTCTCTCCTCTACCAGTGGTCCTGGACATTGGCTCTCCTCCTCCTCTTTGGAGACTGGAAGACCAGAATCCAGGTCCAAACAGGCCCGGAAACGCTTCTGAATTGAGACCATCTTGCTGCCACCTGAAACTCCTGCTTGGGAGGTGCTGTGCTGCAGGGAGGCAGAGGGTACACAGGGAGAACACGGAGTCCACTCTGACCACTCGCTGAGGATCACTGAAAGAAGGTAAGAAAAAGCAGTGTAACAGAAGGATCGAATTCTTCAAGCAGGACCCCTTTACAACACTCGCATTACTCTGCTTTCTTACCTTCACACTCTCTCATGTCACACTGCAAAGCTCCATCATGGCAGAGGCTGGAGGACAGAGCAGCCATGAAAGATGAAAAAAGCAATATGTCAAACTGAGTCATTGATCCCAGACAAACAAGCAAGCAAAGAGCAAACAGGAAGTGGATGAAAAGAGAAATAGCGGAGAGGGATTAAGATGCAACATGCAGTGGTCTTTGTGTTTTTAACAGCCAGGGTCTCACCAAGTACTGCAGCCTATGGTGACTGAGGCCCCTGGAGGGACAGTGACAGGTGTGGGTGGCTGTCCTGAAGCCTGGTGCTGCAGGTGGACGCAGCCACACGCCTCTGGGGGAACACAGCTACCGTTCTGCTGCAGCAAGCCCTGGAAGAGAAAACACAATTCATAAAAAAAGAACTGCTGCTGGTAGTGTTCTTCTTTTGGTTCATTTGCTTTTAACACGGAGGCCAAAGAGATGCTAATTAAATGTCCTGTATCTCCACTTTAGTGCTCCATGAATACATACTTTTTAAATCAGGTGCTAACTGTATTCAAAAGGCAAAATAGCCTTATTGCAAATTACAACACATATATGGTCCTGCTAATAATTATATTAAGATTTAAAGAAGATATACTAAACACATTTATAATACTAATGTGTAATGTCATCAAATACCAACGTGAAAACAATGCAACAACGTGAAAGTGCCTTGTCGTGATGAAGCTACAGAGAAATATCAGCTGGATCTGCATCTCCTCTCCCCATCACAGAGCTTTATAGTGAGTGTCAGCTCAATCTTTTGCTGTCCGGCTAACTTTACTATTTTGGTTCAGCCCTGTCATAATGTTGATTTTGGCGACAGTGGACGGCTGTTCTTAGTGAAGAAGATGTGATAAACCAACTGTACAGCCACTGTTTTTGATGACCTGGGGTGACCAAAAAAATCAGTTAAAGTGAATTAAAATATTCAATGAAACATAAAAGTAATCCATAGCTGTTAAATGATTTATGGTAACTGCCGTGTTCCACGCCTCTGGTGATGTGCTTTCTGTTCTATATTTCATTATCTCCCCTCCCTGCTGCTGTATGGGCACATCATCAGTCTATCAAAGAGGATTTTTCAGGTTTTTGCAATATATCAATGCTGGAGGCTCCCAAACTGGGCCAGACTACATTATGAAATTGTCACTGTAACTCCTATCAAAGTGATGCATATACAACAATATGCAGCGCAGCACATTTCACTTTTTAAATTCAAGCCTGTATATTCTTGCTCTGGCCTCACACATACAAGTCTAGCAGTATGAAACTATTCTTACATGCCGACTGCAATACTGTCAGCTCTATGTTTCAAAATGTCATTTGTTATTATTGACTACATTTTAAAGCTCTACACTTCAAACAGTTTGTAATAACTATTAGGAGTAGGAGCAGAACTTTTTGATCTGACATAACACTTTTTGATAGCTCTCTACATCAAGTATGGAATTAAGATCTAAATATAGAATGTGTGTTTGCAACCATGAAGTGTGAAACATTTTGAAAATAGAACATATCACAAGTAGCAGCATGTTTTGCATTACACTGAGTTGATTCAATTGCCTGATTCACATTTGTCCTCAATGACCAGCAACCAGCAACCTGCCTTTACCTTTACAGCATCAAGATCAGTCTCACCTGCCATGTTCATTTTCAGAAAACACAATTGCAAACAGTGAAGATATTTTGCGGGGTCTGACACTGACATTAGAAGGACCAAATTCAGGTTGGTAAAAGATTGTGAGTGTTGATTTAAATATCTTTGATCCTGCATTGAGTATAAAACAGACGAGGGTTAATGAAATAATCACCTGTGGGCAGTAGCAGCCAGGTGTACACTCCTTGACACCTAAACACAGATCTCCATGGCCCTGCAGTGCGCAGTGCTTCTCACAGGGTGCACCGCATGCTGAGTACACAAATGGGGCTTCACAATCTACAAACGTGAGAAAAAAAACATTAAAATGACAGGATCAACATGCATGAAATCAAGCACCCACGCCTACACACCATCACATGCACGGACTATTCAAGTGCACCTTCAGAATAGAACAGACTTCTGTGTTCATACAGATTCATACAAATGCATACAGTTGACAATGGTTGATAACGTACCGTCGCACTGGCTGAGACTGCACGTCCTGCTCTGTGATTCAACAGGAGTGCACTGTTGTCCCCTGGTGGCTGGGGAGAGAGCTACACGGTAGCGCTGCTGCCTCTGAGACGTGCAGGAGCAGTGAGACCAGACACTCCACTCCGACATGGGACAGCCTGCAGGAGACAACAGATCAATCAATCTGGTGCTACAGGCAGGTTTATACAATCACGTCATGTTGTCTGTGAATCACTTGGACGTGTACTCATGTGACCCAGTTTTGGTCCTCGTGAGTCTATTGTGAAGTTACAAGGGAGAGAATTATTGTTGAGTTAATCAGCATATAATGGATCTATTTATACACCAAGCATTAGGTTATCCTCTTTTACAATCAATATGACTCTGTCTTACTGACATCAAAAGCTAAAGCACAGTTAAAGCAGAAACAAAAATTCAATTAGCAACCGTGATGACCTGACATTAACGACAACAAATAGTCCAATAACATCAAATCAATCATGGCACTGATCAACTTCCAAATTTAGCTGAGGACAGGGCTGCTTGCTTTTATTGAATTATTGAATATCAATCCAAATGAAATTTACCTATCACAGTCTTCAATAAATATATGCTCTCTAGTTCACACAAATTAACTTAAGGCAGTTACAGCTTCCTACCCATAATTCAAACTAAGCACTCATGAATTAATCAGGACAAACAAGTGAGCATACACAAGACAAGACTGTGCACTAATGTATTTAGGTCAGTTAAGTTATTACATTTGTTGTTATGGAGGTACAGTAAATATGAGAATTTACTAAGATACTCTAGATTTTAGGCCATATTATCCAGCCTTATAGTACATACAATGTAAACCTGCTTCCCAACATTTAAATTTAATAATAATCTTTAATGTTAATTTGCTGTCTTTTGTCCCATTTTATTGCCTTAAGAGAAAAAGATGCACACACACTCAGGAGATGCATCCAAAAAGATGATTTACTACATACAATTACGAGCAAATCTCAGGTGTGCAATTGTCAATAATTTGACCTGTGCATGTTCACTGAGCAAAGGGCTTGACCTGGGATTCACACCTCGGCTGAATCGATTGAAGTCAATACTGGATGTGAGCCATCTTAATCGCATGCTGAAAATGAAGACATAATATTGAAACATCTTTATTTATTTGACCTGCTATTTGAGTATGACCAGCATTAGTTCGCCAAGCTGCCCACAACCGACATTGATTGAGCTCTGTCAGGACGTACCTGGACACGGCTGTTTGTAACACAGCTGGGTCTCCTCTCTGTTCCTCTCGGCCTCGACCTCAGCAGGACACGCTGCATCTCCTCCCTCCTCACACACACACACTCTGCGCCGTGACACAGAACCTGCACCGCAGCTTCGGGAACATGGTGACCATGGTGACCAGGGGCAAAGGTCATCTGTAGACAAGAGAGTGAATATGATCAGCGCAAACGATTCCACGATTATCCACACAGTTTGTACAGTATGTATCAAAATATTCTAACTGGAAATGAGTATCTTTAGTTCATAGCTCATAGCGTAATATGACTGTGATGATGATGAGCTGAACAAACCCAGACAGGGAGGGCTGTGACAGTCCTGTGTTTCTCTCTGTGGCCCACTGCAGTAAGACCCATTATTACGTGGTGGGGGGTTGATGCAGGCGTGGGTTCGAACCTGTGTGCCCTGACCACAGGTCACTGAGCAGTCTGACCACACTGACCACGGGGTCCAGCCGCCATCCACTGGAAACAATGCACAGGATTTGGTCATTTGACACCCCGCCATAGGTCAAGTAGAGATGTGTATGCTGTGTACATTCGCTTTCATTGAAAGTAAGTTAGCAGCGACATGTTATTCTACCACATTTAGGCCTCCTGAAATTACTCTTGTCTGTAAAATACATGCAGTGACCCACCTCTGCAGTCAATGTCTTGGCAGTAATCTCCCTCTGGAGTACATGTGCTAGAAGGCAAAAACAAATTGGTGTTTCAGTCACAAAGTGGACTTAAATTCTCATTACCTTTTCAGTGTGCACCCTTTATCAGCAAAATATTCTTTTCCTCTTTGTGGACATTCATCTCACCATTGTTTACACTCGCCCTGCAGCCAGGTGTCTCCCACACTGAGCTCCTGGTCGTCATGGAGACAGAGAGGCGGGCAGGGTCCCGGGTTGCAGGATTTATGCTGGACTTCCTCGAACTGGCAATCTGTTCCTTCAGTCTCCGGGATCAGAGACCTGACACAAGTGTTTATGGTTTACTGGGCTGAATATTTCTAGGTACAAAAAATACTTTTCGCTGAAAAGGAAATTATAATTTACAACTAATGAACAGCAGCGTCATAATAAAGGTGCTATAATAAGTACAAACAGGGATTTGTGAGTTTCTTTTCCTCACCTGTATCTTGTTCTCTGGCCCTGGCCACACGAAGTGCTGCATGATGCCCAACTGGACCAGGAGCTCCAAATGCAGGAGGCCTGGCAGCTGTGATTGGTGCAGAGGAGCTGTCCATCAGAGCAGCTGCAGTTGTTACAGTCCACCTGATGCCAGCTGCCAGCTGCCCAAATCTGTCCCAGTGAGTCCACACAGTCACACTGCCACAGCTGCACACACACCCCGTCCTGCTGCAACTGGCCTGGACACACACAAACACTAGTTTAAACTATGTGCTCTGTTAATAGACAGACATAATGATTGATTAGGTACCATTTCATTACATTGTACCAGCCTGTTTAGGGCAATAGCTACCACTGAAATATCACCTAAAACAAAACATGTACTTCAAATACAATTGGTTTATCATCCACAAAAAAACAAAAACAAAAAGGGTCATCTCACCAAAATAGCAAAAGACAACAGATTTTGTCAGTTGTGTCTAGCTTTACTTATCCAAGCAGACTATTTTGGTTTTATTTCTGACAGTCAGAGATTTCTGCCACAGTACAGTGGTGAAGTGAATTAAATGTTATGTCTCAGGATAATCTACAGATGGAGACCATTTTTAACATCACCCAAAGATGAGAAAAAAACTCTCTGAATTCTGATTTATTCAGTTTTCAGCTTTTCAGTTCACTCTTCAGCCATATGTTCTGGACACTTTAATTGCCTACATGAACGTCTGAATGCTTCCTTAATGGAGAATATGTACTGAATCCTATTTATGTATTGGCCGAAAAGTTGACAAATTGGGACACGCTGCGTCTAAAAACATCCCAGCCATGAGTACATTTTTAAAATTTAAAACCAAAATTATTTGAAGCTGTAAGCCCAAAACACCTTAAAAAATGACAGCAGAAATGATGTCAGAGTCGTTAAAGGTAGCTACAGCTTTGCTTTCAGCAGAAACTATTCACAGTGACTCATCAGGACATTTTTCTGGTACGAGATGTTAGTTTTCAGTACTGTGCCATATCAGAGACAGATATCTCATAACCTGGACAACTAAAACGAAAACCATCTGCATAGCTAGATACTACTGTAACTAGTTATGTGATTTTGGTGAGCTGACCCTTGAAAATGATTATTTAAAATCAATCTTAACACTGTGAAATGTTTGGAAATCCAGTTTTAGCTGATGTAATAGTGACAGTGGTCATTTCTAACTTTTGGGTTAACACCCAGGCTCATTCAGATACAGCTTGTGCACACATGCACACACATCTGCTATATGGTGCTTATCTTTTGAATACCAGCAGGCACAGAACCTTTAGGGAAGAATCACTCAGATAAACAGACAAACACACACACGCACACACACACACGCACGCACACACACACACACACACACACACACACACACACACACACACACACACACACACACAGGCTTATCTGTTAATAAAATGATAGCAGCCTCAGTGCCTTTGGGGCAGCGACAGCCGGGCTGACATTCGATGTTGCCCTGGCACTCTATGCCCTGCTGGAGGTCTGAGCACCGCTGTGGACACTGGTTGGCACATGACACGAACTCCTGGCCCGGTGGGCACCCTTTCTCGTCTGACAATACACAAACAGAAGGTCATGAATTTTCCCATGATGCTGCAGGCTTTACACAACATGCCTCACCAAGAATGCTGATCACAGGCAGTGCTGACTTTTGGAACACAAAGACTTACTTAGAAAAATGGCCATATGCTGAATTAATGAGTCTTTGCACAGGATGAACTGTGCTTGGGGTCACAGCAATCTAAGCTTAACAAGCGTGTGTGGACATGCTGGGTCTGTCTCACCGCAGGGTTTGGTGTTGCAGGGTTTGACCTGGTTCTTCTCTCCTTCACACTTCTTCCCACCGTTCTTGGGGGGAGGGCTGGAGCAGGAGCGGGTGCGAATGGAGCGCCCTCCACCACAGCGCTTATCACAGCGGGACCAGGGACTCCAGCGGGACCAGCCACCATCCACTGCAGCATCAACACACAAACAAACATAAATCTTTTCAGATTTTTGGCTATTTCTACTGGTTGAATGACAATGTACTCAGAAAAGTAATTGTTTTCAGAAAATGACTTTATGGATGCTATACAAACTGAATTTTGAAGCCACTGGTTTCTGTCATTCCACTAGATTATAATGATAATGTAGATGCATACAGCATAAACATGTTGCAGGTGCAAAGGGATGGAAGTCTATACAACACTACCAAATGTTCAAATTTGCCCCCCCAGCATGTCCATGTGGGATAACTGTTGGTGCTTCTGCTGCACAGACAAGCAGATCACTTCTCATTTTCTTCAGATTGTAACTACCAACAGCGCAGGACACAACACCTTTGGTTCCAAATTTCTGTGAAGAAGCCATCAACACCATTTTGGAAATAAGAGAGAAGAAAGAAGCATGTACATTGAAGCAGTAAGTATGTACTGGGGTTGGCATCAGCACAGAGAGGGAAGTAGAATAAAACATTAGGAGAAAAACCGTGAAATTATTCATTCATTTAGTCTATAATGGAGACATGAAAACAGACAGAAACTGTGCAAGCATCATCACCAGTCAGCCTTCATCTTCCCTTCCCTGGAGATCGTACCCATGGCAGAAAAAACTGCGTCATAAAAGTGAGGCTTACTGGGAACCAGTGTGAACACAGATGGTGTCATTATTCTATTGCCATTACATTGTGCAATACATTTTCTGAACGGGCTGAATTGGAAATTACAGACTGACTCTAGATGCTGATGAGCTGGCTGACCTCTGCAGGGCCTGATGTTACAGAAGCGATGCTCCAGGTTTCCTCCCAAGATGTCTTCGCACCACGAGCCGTTGGTCCCTGGGCTGAGGAAGGTTCGGATCCTCTGCTGCTGACCCACTCCACAGGACCGCGAACAGGACGTCCAACCCCCCCACTCTGTCCACGAGCAGTTCCTGTGCACACAGTCGGCCCCTACACATACCTCACCTCCATCTGCAAACATATGACAAAGACATAACTGTGTAATTTAGTCTAATTAATTGCGCTGCTTTGGTCCATTTGCTGATATTGCACCTCCTTTCCTATTTCCTGCTCCTGTCATTACAGCTTACTATAATTACAGTAAGACATTTGTTTACAACATTCACAGTAATGTTGCAATATTTATTCATTAAAATGGAAACTGTACACTGAGGAGGAGTCACAACAAATGAGCAGTTCATTAAGTTTGTCTGAAGCCAGAATAATGGCTGAATCATGGGAATGAGAATTTTATTCATAGCTTAAATTGTCTCCCCGGTCTCTACCATTTTAGTTATCCTCCATCACACACACACAGTTCACACAAACACACCACATACAAACATGCTATAATCATTTTTTCTGGGTGGTATTGCTTTGTGTTTGTGTGTATTACTGTTTACACCCTTGCTGGAATGAAATCTTTCAATAAAAAGAGTCAGCTGCCTACCTCCTGCTTACACATAAAATATCACCATATTCTCAAAGTGGCTAAATAATAAAGCTTGCCCGCACTAATCTCCCGTGATGTCTGTGCTGATCAGTAAATAAAACAGCAAGTCCACTGCAAAATATGTTCTGTCGTCTCTGAGATAAGCATGGTGTAAAATTACAAACCTAAGCCACAACACAAATCCAAAACATCAAACCAACAGATGCTATGGATGACAGTTTGTGTAGAGATTTTCCTGCAGGAATACTGATCATTAAGTAGATCATGTGCTGTTCTCACACACAGGCTCTGATATCTGAATAATGAATCCTCTGTGTTTGATGTAAGTTATTAGAATGGCAGTTTTCATCTGATCAGAAAGACTGCAGTGCCGTGCTTAATACTTATTCAGCCTCATTCATTCACAACCAAGGCAGCTTGATATTCAGGAGATACACTGTTTAACGCTGGAAGGCAACAAAATGGAAAAGGCTTCTAATACAAGCAAGCAGGTGGCTTGCGAAATTCATGTTCAACTGGTACAAGGAATAGAAGACTTGGTACTAACGAAGCGGAAACCTCTGGGAACAGAGTGTTGTATTTTTGGGTGATAATACTTCTGAACAAAAGGCGTCTCTGTGAGATTAGAAAACAAAGGTCCACCACATCAGCAGACACCATGCAATGTTAACGTTTCACTTGCAATCCAGGCAATGTAACATTAACTTAACATTAGGTTACTTAGCTAGGTTGATTAAAAAGTGGCAAACTGAGCAGTTACAATAAGGAGTGTAACCCAAAAAATATTAATGTCACATTTCAACATAGTTACAAAAGTAAAGTTGACCTCAATGTTACAATATGTTGGTTGAGTTGGTTAGTGAAGCTAGATGGTGATGTAAAATTTGATGGCCTAAGAACCCAGTGTTATTATTACTAGAATGGGCATTTTAATATCATTACACTTCAGAAACTGACTGACTGTGATCAGCTGCAGGCTAAAATGTTGACAAATAACACCATGCCTGCATTTCAGGAGGAATTGTGCAATGGAGCATAGCATATACTGTAGCCTCGCTTCTTAGCCAAGGTTGTTGCAGCTAGCTTGGTAGCTACGAGCTAGCTGAATGTGATACAGCAACCAGGCTTTATTCGCCTGCTGAAGCTCCACCAACGTTTCATCTGTATTAATTTTTTTGGATTGCAAAGGTCAACTGAAGCCACCACACTGAGCGACACAATGGCTTATCAAACTTATGAGTGACATCAAGGAGATCACGCATATGTTTTACACAGTTTATGGAAGGAACCATAGACTCTGACAGCAGCAAAGAGACATATGTGAGTGATCGTACCTGGACACTGGGGGAGGTTACAAGCCTTCTCTTGGCGAGAGCTTCCAGAGCAGGGAGGACTGACACACTGCCGATGACGGGACTTCATGGCTGGGCTGACAGCATTAGTGCAGGTCTTAGTGCAGGGACTCCATAACGACCAAGGAAAGAAGCCAGCATCCTCATCTAAAGAGGAAGAAGGAGAAATATGGTAGAAGTCATTAAAAAGTTTGTGTGTCATGACGGAAAGGATGGTAGCATAAAATAAAAGTGACAATCCCATGAACCATACAGACAAATACATTGCCATGACCAAGAAACAAATACACAGAAAAAGAGGAAAAATGTAATTCAGTACAAAATACAGTAAATGAACAATGAAGAAGACTCGAGCTGGTATTAGACTTTTTTATGAAGGAATAATTTACCTGGTAAAACTGGTTCTTCTGTCGGACCAACAATAACTGCCAACAGCAAACAAAAAATCAATTCAAGTGCAAGCTCCACCATTTAGTATTGTGCACGAACAAGCATTTGGCAGTGTTTACTGTCTCTGTTATGACTATTTATAATGGCTACAAATGAAGGATACAGAAAAGCCCTTTCTAATTAAATTAAATTTGGGATTAAATAAAATGTATACAGTCTCACTTCCACATTATCAAGGCAAGGCAAGGCAAATTTATTTGTATAGCACAATTCATACACTAGGCAATTCAAAGTGCTTTACAGAAGCATAAAAATACATTAAAATCATACATTTCAAAGAAAGAAATAAAGAAAGAGATTAAAAGAGAATAGAAAAATAAAAATAAAATACAATTAAAGGAAAATTAAAAACAGAAGCCAGTAAAAGACAATAATTTAGCATTTAGAATGATTAAAACCATTGAGCAAATACATTTACTTTAAGTAAAAGCTGTAGCAAATAATAATGTTTTCAACCCTGATTTAAATGAGCTGACACTTGGTGCAGACCTCAGGTGTGCAGGGAGAATGTTCCACAGGTGAGGAGCATAATAACTGAAAGCTGCCTCACTTTGTTTGGTTCTCATTCTGGGAACACACAATAGACCTGTCCCTGATGACCTGAGGGGTCTGGATACCTCATATGGAATCAATAAATCTAGAATATATTTTGGTCCCCGACCATTTAATGCTTTTCAGACCAACAGTTAGATTTTAAAGTCTATTCTTTGACTCACAGGAAGCCAATGTAGTGATCTGAGGACTGGTGTGATATGGTCCATTTTTCTGGTGTTTGTAAGGACTCGTGCAGCAGCATTTTGAATCAGCTGTAGTTGCCTAATTGCTTTTTTGTTTAGGCCAGTAAAGACTCCATTGCAATAGTCCAACCTACTGAAAATGAATGCACCAACAAGTTTTTCCATGTCTTCTTTGGACAGGCAAACCAACTTCCCTCACTATGACTATGAAAATGTCATTCTTTTCCTCCATCCCTACACCCATTACCTAAAGTACCCACTCTACTGTACCTGGGCAGTCAGGGGCCTGGCAGTAGGTAGTTTCCTGGCGTGGTCCCTGGCAGTCTCTCCCTCCATGGGCCGGGGTAGGCTGTGTACAGCCCCTGGTGCGAGTCTTCAGTCCCAGACCTCCACAGGACAGTGAGCAGGAGCTCCAGGAGCCCCACGCTGACAGGCCGCCATCAACTGGGCAATGCTCCAAGGAACAGTTCCACCTGCCATGTTCACAGCCACTACAGGGAAGAGGGGGGAGGTGTGAGGTGTGGTGCGAGTGGTCTGAAGAGTCTGTAGCGCAGTGTAGTAGTGAAGTGTTCCACTGTATGAAATATAGCATTGTTGTAAATATGCCCAAGATTTTCTGCTCACCAGGTGCTGCAGTCATGGACGAGTTTGTCTCCAGACTGAAGTTCTACTCCCTCAGAGATGTTATGGGAGAGCAGAGATGAGACTGATGAGACAGACACACTCTGAAGAGAGGCCAGAAACTCTTTGTCCACCAGACACGGGCACTCCTGAAACACACATTAAAATCATGTTAGATGGAAAAACTTTTGTTCAATTTTAAACATACGTTTCAGCAACAACAGTTTCAGCAGTACATTCATGTTAGGACATCAGTGCTGACAACTTGCAGTGAGTGTCTTCTGACTACTTGTACTAATATGAGTGTTATTCAGTTCACATCACAAAGCTAAAGTTGCTCAGATGACAGGGAACCGACCTGCAGGCAGTCTCCGTGGTGTTGGTAGGTGTGCGGGGGGCAGTGGCAGCCTTCCTCACAGCCGTCCGAATAGCAGCCCTCCCTACCGCTGACCTGAGCGCAGCTGAACGGACAGCCTTCGCCTCGTTCACACTCCCTGTACAACCTGCCAGGAGGGCAGCCGACTTCTGCATGACAACATGACATCAGCATAGAGACACAGATTAAAGATACTCAAAATTGGTCTGAAAATGAGGGCTTGTGTATAAGGTTAGCCTTGATCTAACAATTCAAATAACTTTGATGCTAGAGCTGCAAGTATTCTACAGGGACTCACCAAGGCAGACCTGGGTGTTGCAGGTCTTGCTCTGCCGGCTGAGGCCACTGCAGGGTGGTGAGCTGCAGAGACGAGAGCGAGACTGCTGTCCTCCACCACAACTGACCGAACAAGCAGACCACTGAGACCAGTGGAGCCATGGGCCCACTGAGTCTGGAAGCAAAAACATACTGAGATGTAAAGACACAACTGCACAGCGGGTAAGGACTTTATAGTTCACATTAGCAAGAGGGATGAAAGATTATTTTCTTTTTAAAGGGTAACATGAGAAATCAATCGCTCCATTAGACGTCAGCAAAGGTGAGAGACCTTTTTTTAAAGTTGTGTTTGAGTCTAGAAACTCATGCTCCAAATTTGGACATGGCACTACCTGTGCACAGGTGTATGTTGCAGTCTTTCTGCTGTTCACTGACTCCCAAGCAGCCTCTCCCACCGCTCTGAGGGGACGGGTTATCACACTGGCGTCTCCTGAACTTCACTCCTCCTCCACACGGAAGCGAGCACTCAGTCCAGGCCCCCCACTGGCTCCAGCCACCGTCAACATGGCAACCAGGTACTGACTGACACTGCAGAACCCCGGCCTCGCATGAACTGAGTTAAAGTGAGATGACAAAACAAAAATAAAGGAAAATAAAGTCTATATATAATAGACACATGTATGTACATACATACATACACACACACACGTGAGAATATACTCATAAATATCTCAAAATGTTGTGGAGCTATTCAGGTGTGTTGTACCAGTTTTTGCAGTCACTGATGATGCTGTCTCCTGGATTTGCAAACTGCCAATCAGATCCACCAGGCCATACCCATGATGCATTACTGGAATCTGGCCTGCTGAATGGCATTACTACATCAGAGACAAAAATATATCTATTAGACCAATCTCTACTTAGTCCAACACAGTTTTAGAACACTTCAAATGGAAACTGTCACATAAACAGATTGTGGATCTAACCAGGAGCAGAGCTGTTATGGTATTTGCAGCGACACTCCTCCCTGGCCACACACACTCCATCCTGCAGAACCATGTCACCCGGACAACCACAGGTCTGTCTGCACCCGGGGGAGTCCAAGCACTCTGTGTCACCATGGAGATCTGAACAGGAGCGAGGACAGGGCTTCCCACACGGCCATTCTTCCTGGCCTCCACCGCAGTCTGCAGAATGCAGGGGGAAGTATTGTTTGAAGAGAATAAAGCACAGAATGGAGTAACGTGTTCTATGAGCCCAATTCAAAGAAGGTGGGTCACCGTGTAAAACAGAATGTGATCATTTGGAAGGCTCAGTCACTCACAAGCAAGGATGGAGAGAGGTTCACCACTTTGTGAACACATGATTGTATTAAGGATATTACTACATGGGGTCAGCAACACTTTTATTTTTTATTTTTATTTACCTTTGACACAGTGTCCCAACTTTTTTGGAATCAGGGTTGTAGTATCCTTTGACAGAGTTTGACAGAGCAAATTTAAGCCTAGTCACAGCGAAAGAAAATGAAATCCTCTGTGTGCTGAGGTTGAGTGCGGCTCCCCAAACACAGATACGTTTGTCAGCCTAATGAAACGAGTGGCGTGTGAAGATTAAAAGTTATCAAAGCTGCAATGAAAAACTAAGAAACTTCTTGATTGTGTGTCAATAAATGAAATCTATACCCAAAAGGATGATTGATGAAGTACAGCGCAGCAGCCTGTTGCCTTGCTGTTTATCAGTAACCCCTGTTAACATTCGGTGGGACATGAGGTGACAAAGCAGAGAGTTAATTCATTTTTCCCTGCCTTTTGCTTTTTTTATTCAACTCAGGCAGCCTCTTTTCACTCTCCCTGGCTTACTTTCCAGGGACAGATACAGAAATACTAATGGGTGCCACCTTGTTTCTTGTAAGGCCTCTTTCAACTTCTTTGCGCATCTTCACCCGAGGTCAAATTTCACTCTTTATTTCCTCATTTCCATCCAGTAACCTCCCTTTGAAGAGTAGTGTGATTGTCAACATAAATCGCCAATTAAAGTACAATCCCTTATTATGCAGACCTGAGCAGATGGTGATGTTGTCATGGCAACCACGCCTCTGCCTGCTCTCTCCAAGACAGGGCAAGCCACCAAACCTGGTTGGAGGGCTGTTACACTGCCTGGTGCGAGTAGCTGACCCAGCACACCCATCACACTCTGACCACGCTGACCAGGGACTCCACGAACCATGGACTAGAATGAGATAGAGTTGAAGAAACAGAAGAGAGAAGTTAATTCTACCTACCTGTAGAGAAGGACATCAAAACATAACTACAATTACTGCCTCGTGGGTGTATGTAAGTTGCAGCTTATGTTCATGTCAATCCAGACTCATATAATATATGTAGCGAAGACTTTGAATATAATAAAAGAGGACTGATAGAGAGCTTCATCACATGGTGCAATGACAGTCACCTGAAGCTCAATATCAGCAGAACCAATGAACTTGTGGTGACTACAATGCTTCAGATATAGATGTTACTGCAAAGGATGTGTTATTAGGCACCAGTTACGGTGATGATGGGTAAGATGGCTCTTACCTGGGCAGAGCGTGATGGCAGGGCAGGACTGTCTCTGGATTTGAACTCCGACCCCATTGTGCATTTCCTGTTCTCCGGAGCAGGCCGCTCCTCCAGCCTTGGGCTCAGGACAGCCACAGCTCCTATAGCGGGTCACTGACTCTGCCCCACAAGTCCTGGAGCACGGAGTCCACTCTGACCACTCACACCAGCCACCTGACACTGGGAACACACAGTAGGATGGAAAATCTAGATTTATATCCATGCCTATCGACATGCAGATTTTCTTTTACTCATAAAGTCAGAAATAGACAGTTCATATTCTCGTTGTTTTTGAGTGAGTTTAAACGTTTGTCAAAGAAAGAAAGACTGCAAGCAAGCAAGTAAAAAAAAAAATCAAGTTTTATACACCGCATATAGTATATAACACACACAGAAACTCACAGCTGCTCTCACTTACCTGGACATGGGGATCTGGAGCAGTTGAGCCTCCCAGCCTCACAGGTGCTGAAACAAAGAGGAAATACCAGCATAATTATTTTCCTGTCCCTTTTTTCTGCATGGAAGCATGGGCAGTGTGCGCTCCTAGTGTGTGTATTATTCTGACCAGTTGTTACATCCGTCAGGGGCTTCAGTGGTCTCCCCTGGTTCCAGCCTGTGTCCAGTGCTGAGGTCCAGGCAGGGACAGTCTTCTCTCTCTACACAGACTGTCCCATTAGCAGACAGGACCTTCCCCTCTGTACAGTAGCACCCTGGCTCACATTGCCACTCACAGTGCTGAGGGACAAGAAGAAAATTACTCTATCATCACCAAAATTCACAATTTTTATGCACTAAGCATGACTTACTGTTAAACCAGTGCTAATGGGTGGAAAAAAGAGTCATTTTCACTGTGATACGTACAGCCAGGTCCTCACAGGAGCGAGGGCAGGAGGGACCACAGCTACTGAACACTGTGCCTGGGACCTGTGAGCATGGGGCCACTGAAACACACACATCATGCAGTCAAAACAGACAAAGAATGTGTAGACCACGCACACACACAGCTTCATCTTCATCCTACAAACTCTGTAAATGTACCTGGACAGTGGTCAGTGTTGCAGGCTATGACCTCAGTTCCCAGCCCCTCACAATAGCTCCCCTCCCCCTCTGGAGTGGGACTGTCACACTCTCTCCTCCGGCTTCGAACCCCCCCACCACATGACTTGGTACAATCCGTCCAGTTGCTCCACTGACCCCAGCCACCGTCACCTGGAAAGAGCCAAAACATCATTATAAAACTGTAAAAACAAACAAAACTTCCCAGCAAATAAAGATTAGTCAATCACAGTACAGTACAGTATTTCTGTTCATTCAGCTGGCAAATGGAAGTGGCATTCCTTTCCAAAATAAACTCACGGTCACATGGAGCGGAAATGCAGACTTGGTCCTCTCTGTGAGGGCCGAGACATGGGAGGCCACTGTCAGAGCGCTGGCGGCCGGAACAGAACCGGTACCGAGACTGGAGACCCACCCCACATGACACGGAACACTGACCCCAGGGAGTCCACACTGACCACTGGTCATCAGCTGGAGAGTGTGTGTTTGTATGTGGAGGAACAGTACAAGAAAGATTCAGTGTGGAACAATACAGGTCAGTGGGACAGCAGGAGATACACGAATGTAGACAGGATTTGAATTAGACATTGCTATTGCTGTTCCTGGTTCGCAAACTATGTGATGTAATTACAACAGAAAGAAAGCATAGAAAAAATAACGAGGGCTATATTAAAGATAAATTCAATGACTTTTTGCCTACCACTGCAGCTGACTTGAGAGCAGTTTACCAGCCTCCCCATTTCACATGTACTGAAATAAAAATACAAAAGTTGGATCACACTTTTATCTCTTCTTTGTATACTGATGAACAGAAGCACATGCTGGAGTTAAATTCATTAGGGAATGTACAACAACAAGTTTTACCAGTTGTTGCAGTCTGTGGGCACAGTGTCTCCTGGTTTGTACTTTTCTCCGTCCACATCACAGCGACAGTCAGACTCCCGCACACACACACCATCCTGAAAAGACAGACCATCAACAATACGACTCAATATTACTGTATGTGTGTGTGTTTTTGTCAACCCACCCACCTGTTGGACAGTCCCATGTGGACACTGGCAGCCTGGTGTGCAGTTCCTGCTAAGGTCCATTGTGAGGTCTGTACAGGACACTGCTCCCCTCACACACTGCTTCCACTCCTGGCCTGGAGGACACACCCTGCCATCTCCTGACACAGCAACAGAATCCAAGCAGAGATCAGAGAAAAGCCTCTCCGTGTAATCGAGAGTATCATCCATTAATACGGCAATGAAATCAGTCTTTTCTCTTCTGTCCTTTTCTGCATTTTATACATGCTTCCCGGAAGATATCTGATATATTAGAATAAAAACTACCATTTTTGTAGTTCCCTATGACAACATTGAATTAAATTTTGATGAATTGTCCATGATTTTCTGTAATGCTGTTCAACCTCTTTCAGGACCTTGAAGTGATTCCTTTACCAGCTTCTTATTGTTGTTTTCTGGTGTTAAAATATAATATAATGCAATAAATATGTAACCTTGTATAATACACTCTGCTGCCTTCTTGAAAAGCACCCATTTACACAATTCTATATATTCTATATAAAACATGACAATATTGTTCGATGAGAGTGTAGGTGTTGCTGTACCACAGGGCTGCAGGTTACAGGCACTGAACTGCTGAGCAGTGCCATGGATTCGAATGGGTCCCCGGGTTCGGGTCCTGTAACCTCCTCCACACGTCACTGAGCACTTGGACCACGCACTCCATGGCTCCTTTACACCTTAAGATACATCATAACCAGATTAAGTTCTTTATATTTGAATCTGTTGTTTGTTGTTGAATGTACACAGAAGCAAATAAATAAAACAGACAACTCATCTTTTACATTTCAAGACATGGATTCTGTATGTAGCAACATTAGCAACCAAGTACTGACCAAAGCAGGGTTCAATGCTGCAGGTATCAATCCCAACTCTGTCTCCTTTGCAGGGATGACCCCCAGAGGCTGGGGGAGGATTGGTCCCAGAACGATACCGCCGTCTCACACCAACATCACATGTTCGACTGCAAGCGCTCCACTGGGTCCAGCTGCTCCAGCCACAGTCCACTGCAAGACACACAGGATAAAAGACAGAGAGAATGGGAGACAAATGAGAAGAGAAAACTTAAAGACAGCAAGACACATGGAGGGAGACCAGTAAATGTACATTCAAAGCTGTTATTAGAAAAGCCACTCACCAGGGCAAGGAGCTGTTCCACACTCCATTTCTCCATTAGTGCAAGTACTGTTTGAGACACACAATGTAAAAACGTGACACATGATTTAAGAAAAAGACAAAATATTCAAAAAAACATTCACTAATTAATAGAATCTTTCAAGGAAAATTAAATCATCCATTTAGCCACAGAAGCATCCATTGTAGTAATTGTGGAGACAGGCCGACAGTACCAGTTATTGCAGGCATCAACGGGCAGGGTGGCACCGGCAGGGTACAGCTCCCCCTGGTGGTAACACGGGCATCGTGCCAGAGGCACACAGCTGCCATTGAGCAGGTAGAAGCCCAGGGCACAGTAGCAGCCATCGTAACAGGCAGTGGCACACTGCACCTCTGTGGAGGTCATGTCCAAACAAACTCGTGGACACGCACCACCGTGAGCCTCACACTCTGCTGCTGTCATGTACACCATGCCCTCTGGACACACACCTGAGAGCAGACGAGTGGAAATAAGGAGTGAATGTTCAGAAAGAGAATCAGAATCAGAAAATGTATTTATTGAATGGGGTGCATAAAATAACAGGATAAAACAAAAATCTAATGCAAATACAAAACACCACAAACACAACAGAGTAATATTATTGATACATACTATTCTGTGGCCATCTTTAGCTTGAGTAATAAAAACATTATGCAGTACCTGAGCAGGGGTGGGAGTTGCAGTCTCCTGTCTGTATGTGTGGCCCGGGGCAGCTGCTGCCCCCGTGCTGTGGGGATGGTGAATTGCAGAATCGTTCTCTTGTCTGGACACCAGAGTCACACTCTGATGAACACTGAGACCACGCTGACCACACTGACCAGCCACCATTCACTGGAAGTATACAACTAAACTCAGTATATCTGTCATCTTCATGAGCCTAACACATCATTTGAGGAGAGTGGAGGAAGCAGAATTGTGGATATTGTGGTTTCTGTGTGTGTGTCTGTATCTGTAATACCTGGACATTGTACAGTGTTACAAGGCTCCTGCTCCTCGCTGTCTCCATCGCAGGCAGAGTCCGAGTGTGACTGGTTGAAGGGGGAGAGCGAGTGGCTACAGCTGCGGAATCGGCGTCTGATTCCAACATCATCTACATGGTTGAAACATGTCTTACTGCACTCTGACCAGCTGGTCCATTTACTCCAGACTCCATCTGGAAGCACTACACAAGAGGGGGAAAAAGTCATCATATTGCCCACAGGTAATGAATATGCAAGTGATTTTCAAAACTAGGATAATGGCCTGAGACAATAAAACAGTTAAATACAGAGTATGAGTTAGTATACCAGGGAGGCAGGGGCTGGAGCAGCGGCGGGCCTCCGAGGAGTCTCCTGGACAGGGATGGATGCTGACTGCTCGAGCTGGTTCCACTGGAGACCTGCAAAGACAAAGTCAAGCAGCAAAAAAGCAGAAAGGTTGAATTTGAAATTTTTTAAGTATAATATATATAATGTGAACAGTTTGTATTGTATTATACATTGTTATTAAATTGCATAAGCCAGCAAATAGAGGTAAGTACAAAAAAAGTAAGGAACTGATTAAATTTTATATAATCATGCCTCTGTAGTGCAGAGGGGTGTTGGTGTGGAAAAGTGAAATGAGGCTGAGATAAGGCCTATGATAGCTGTTTGAGTGTATGGTGCTTTCCAAATCTACTGAATTAAACTGGCTCACCTGTAGCGCTGCTGGAGCCCCAGACCACATGTTACATCACACGGTGACCATGACGACCAGGCTGACCAGTGACAGGTCGCCACACAACTGGAGGTGTCACAGGTCATTCGTCCATCTCTGCACACACTGATGGGACAAAAATATGAAATAGCAGCACGCAATAAGACAGCCATTTATTGTTTTATTTTATTTTATTTTGCTGTTTTTGCAAGGACAGCGCAAAGTTAAAAGTAACTGCACCACCATTAGCTAGCAGCTAATTTGCATTTGCAACAATCACTAAACAACAAATACACTACATAAAGCAATCCAGTAGTCCAAAAGACTGCTGGGAAGAACTGAAAATGAGCTCTCCATCAACTGAAAAATACTACTCCCTCTCAAACCAAACTGTTTTATAACATGAAAAATAAACTAAATATAATTTAGCACATCTGAAAATTTGACTGATATGTTTAGAAATTAGAATTTTAATTAGGTAGCATTTCAGAAGTGCCATCAGTGATAAAACCAGGCTCCCTTTCAAAGTGGAAAATAGCAAATGAATGAGTCTATGTCTCTCACCAAGTGGTACACTCGTCCCTGCTGACCATCTGTCCTGGCTGCAGTGTTTGACCGTCCCAGAAACAGACACATTGGCTGGCATTCACACATTGCCCACCCTGAAGGTACAGACCATCAGGACAGCGACAACCTGGAGGAGACACATTTAATGTCTTACTACCAGGAAATGAGCCTTAGTGAGCTCCTGTTGTTCAAGAATAAATATCCAGGCATTGTTCCAATACAGGATTGTAGATGTTAAAAATATTTTTGCTTTATTTGTCTGATTACTTGGAGAGTGTATGAAACTCGCAACCTACTGAAGCACAGAAAAGAATCAATTAAAAGAATGCAAATTATGTACTGCTCATATTTCTTCAATTCAATGTCAGTGGAAGAGCAGGAGATCTGTGTGACATTGGCACCACTCACCCAGAACACCCAAATGCATGTCTAAAATATTCAAGTGTGTGTCCTACCCAGTATGCATGCTGCGGTGCAGTTGCTGGTTGAGCTGAGATGTGAGCAGGTTGGAGGACAGGGCTCCACCCTCCCAGCCTGGCAGTCTGCCTCAGTCACCAGCACCATGCTGTTGACACAGCCTGAAGAACCAGGGACAGTTTATAGACTGTTTCATGTAGCAATGCAATAATCAAGGTAGTCAAGGCAAGAATATTGGACTAATGTACTCGGACTGGAAGAAAACAACTAAAGGCTTTAAATACTAACAACAGAATTGACTGTTTGACAGAGTATGAGTCACCTGTCTGTGTGCCGATGTCTTTGCTGCAGGGCTGGCTGTTGCAGCTCTGGCTCTGCAGGGTCATGCCCTCACAGTCCCGCCCACCATTCTTGGGAGGAGGAGCTGAGCAGGTTCTGTTCCTCTGCCTGACCCCACCTCCACACCGAGCATCACACTCTGACCACTCTGTCCACTCTGACCAGTGACCATCAACTACAAGAGGAGACAGGGGAAAATGAGTTTGAGATAACCAATAAATCAGATACTGCGAAAGATGCATCCTGTTTGGCATCAGCTTAGAAGAACAGACCTGGACATGCTCGAGGGAAGCAGGCCCGACTGTCAAACTGAGCTCCACCACAGGCCCCTCCTGGCAGGGCTTCCCGCAGTATGTCCCTCTGCCGGAACAAAGAGCCCAGACCACAGGACACACTGCACGCACTCCATGCTGTCCACGGAGACATGATGCAGTCCACTATAGGCGAGGAGAGGAGAGGAGAGGAGAGGAGAGGAGAGGAGAGGAGAGGAGAGGAGAGGTCAGAAAAAAAAGGATGGTTGTTGTCTTTTGAAAGGGGTGTATCTTACCGCAGTCTTTCTCATCCGATCCATCCACACAGTCCTTCCGCAGGTCACATCTGCGGTCCAGGTGAACACACTCCCCACTGGCACAAGAGAATTGCTTGGTGGAGCAGGGGCTGGGCACAGGTGGACCCTGTGGAGTCACAGCTGGTCTGGATGTGGTACCTGATAAGACATGGGAATATGATAACAGAACTTTATACAACTTACTCATGAGGACATTTTGTATGAGTTTGAGTTCCACGATGAAAGTATTTACTTTCAATATGGTACCAATATCAGAAAAAACAACTTTTCGACATTGACAGTGCTTGTTAAATTGAAGCACTTCCACTAGTCTTCCCCCTGACAGGTTGTTGATGCATACCACAGCGTTCTTCATCTGACCCGTCCAAACAGTCCAGTCTGCCGTCACACACCTGCGCTGAGTCGACACAGCCAAATGACCGGCATGCAAACTGGCCCTCCACACAAAGCACTCTGGGTAGGCCACCATCATGCAGGGTTGTAGCGATCCATGGTGCTGTAAACAGAAATAAAATAGAGGTTACAAATATGTATATTATATAAAATGTTAATCCATGGGTCCTGTCTGGTTTCATGACGACTGGCAAGGATAGTGTGTCTCTCACCTTTTGTGGTTTGCAATCCAGGTCTTCCAGAATGGAGGGTTGTGGTGAGATGTAGTCCAGGTTGACCTGTGGAGACCCTTGGGTAGATTGATGGTCTGGTGGTCCAATGACCTGATCGTGTATAATACCCAAAGAAAGGGGAAAAAAAGTCATTTCCTGGTAAAAACCCAATGAGTGAAAATTTGATCAACAGCCGATTATGCCCGTACTTGAAGTTGTAGTCCTCTGAAGTCCAGGTTGACCTGTGACCCCTGGGCTAGCCATGCCGGGAAGACCACCTTGGGACCTGGTGGTATGGAGGCCTGGGGCGCCTGTTGTACTGTTACCATGGAAACCTGGTCTCCCTGTTGGGCTGGTCTGGTTCTGCAGTCCTGGGGAGCCTCTGGTAACAGCCGTGCCTGAAGAAGAGGATGAGGAGAAAGAGACAGACATGGATATATGAAAATGGGACACAAGGGAGTGTAAATAGTTTTCAATTATATATCGCTAAACTCTCACCACAGCTGATCTCATCAGAGTGGTCCTTGCAGTCCGGTCGACCGTCACAAAGCACAGAGACAGCAACGCACTCTTCACTGTGCTGACATGCAAACTGGCCTGGCTTGCATCTCTGCACAGTCACTTTCCTACCTCCAGAGGGAGACGTGGTCACACTGCTCGGGGTCACCAGCTCATCTACAAAAGCATAAGGTGTGCCTTATCATTTCATATTACTGAAGTCATTTCATATTACTGAACATGAACACTATAATGATGTGAAGTAGGTTCTACAGTCAAGCACTAGTTCTGTAAAACAAAGAACTTACAGATGAGCTAGTGTGCAAGGGGAATTGGGTGCTGAGAAGTTTGACTGTTATCATTTAGTTGCAGTTTAGTTGCATTTAGTACATTCAGTTCAACACCTCACCTCCTCTGCAGCCGAGGATCTCCACACGCAGGTAGAAGGTGTGTCTGAACTCAACAGGGATGATGCGCAGATAGCGAGCTCTGACCAGCCGACCGAGCCAGCGGGTCACAGGGATCCTGCCCACCATCCGCACTTCAAACACCTGCCACACAACGAAGAGGACACTTGGACATGAGCACATGTAATGACAAGCAGGGGCGTTGGACTTTGGTTGTGCTGTACCGCATACTGTAATGTGTTGCATTTTTCTTTCTTCATTCATGAAACATTTCATCCTGTGAGAATAGTATGTAACTACAGAAAACACTTGTTATACATGACTCCAAATGTCCAAAAAGCTACAAATACCTTAGCAGGGCCACCAGGCTTCCCATCCTCAGTATAGTCTGTGAAGAGGCTGCTGTGCAGAGCGAAGGCCAGGCGATATTTAGTGAGGTAACCCCACATGCGTTCACTGCCCTGGGTCACCACCCCTGATACCCATGTTGGCTCCAGGAAGTCCACCTGAAAATACGGCTGGGGATCTGTAGGCAGGGGGCTCCATCCAGGCTCCATGACCTGACTGCACAGAAGTTATTTTTCTGAAAGCTTTATACTTAAAAAATTAACTGTAATACATCTAAAGGCCTCAAGACCTTTTATGTGCATGCAGAAAACCACTGTGATCAAATGTTCAGGCTGTTATGTGCGTTAGGGGCAAAAACCATAGAATAACCAGATCACTCACACGTTAGGGACTATGTTTAGTCGTCCAGCATCAGCAGGGTTATTCTCACGATGTGAGGATGAGGTCAGCTGACCATATCGGATTTGTCCATCCTCCAGTCCAAGGGGAGAGGAGCAGATGCCTGCAGAATATGATATGATGATAAGTCATATGATGACTTATAATATCACTCAACAGAGCCAGTTTGACAAAAAAAAAAAACACTTCAAACACATTAATGCATTTGGTCTGTAGCAAAAACAAATGGCAAGTGGTGTTCTATGTATATAATGTAAAGTTGCATGGACTTTGTTTGATGTCCACAGGAAATAAAATCATCTAAATTGCACTCACCACGATATCCTGGGCCACCACCCTGTAAACACATTAGAAAATAAATAAGGTGTATATTGATATCTACCCATATTGACACCCGTAATCTTGGCTAATTCTGTCTGCAAGCAGTTCTATTACTAGTGCAAAGAGGGGTTAAAAATGCTTTAAACAAATGATGATGACATGCTTTTCATGATGCAATGAGCAACAATAAATCTTTCTCTAAAACCGTTCTTGTTTCTGTGTTACATTATGATCAGCATGTTCTTGTATTTGCAGGTACCGATATTAAATGAACCCAGTTTGATTCACACGTATTATATCTGGTAGAGCTTTTGCTAATCCATAGTAGAATTATATTAGAAGGAAAAGAAGTGGAAATAAGGAGATATCAAGGCATCAACACCAGTGGTGCAGAAATACAGAAGTTGGAGGAAAGGAAGATTAACTGAAGTGTTTTCTTACTGTTGGTGTCACTGCAGGATGAGTGACAGCAGCCATGGATGGAGTCCTGAGTGGAGCAGGAGTGGGTGAGTGTGGTCTGTGAATTAGCACACAACAATAAAGAGGAGACATATTTAAAGTTCTTGTTACTTTATAAGAACCGAGAGAGAATGAAAGCAGAGTTGGATAGACAGAGATGAGACAAAAAGCAAGAAGCAGAGTGCATGAGTGGATTAACAACAACCTGCTTTTTCAAATATTTCAGTTAGTACAACCATAACCACTGTTACAGCTCCTCATAATGCCCCCCACCTGTCTGATTGGGTAGTGATGTCATGGGGATGGCAGTTGGTTTCATCCTCTCCTTTGGGACAGTGAGGGATCCCATCACAACGCTGCCATGCTTCGATGCAGCCCCCTGGTGGGGGGCAGGAGAACTGACCAGCAGGGCAGCTGCGTGGACTGGTGGCTGTAGGAGATGGCTGCGTACCTGTATGTGGGGGATGGTCAGACAAAGGAATTTGATATGTGTGGCTGCCATGAGAAAACTGAGACGGACTGAATCACAGGCTAGACAAACGATGGCTAACAGGTTTCCTTTCCAGCACATCCCAGAAGAAAAAAAAACAACACAAATTAAAAGAAGAAGAAGAGAAGAAGAACTTTACTTTATTAATCACACGCATGCACATTCCATGCTTATGAAGAACACAACACATCATGCACATGCTTCTGTGAAATTCTTCCTCTGCATTTAACCCATCCTTGGTCCGTCCTTCCTCCGCGGCAGACCAGGAGCGGTGGGCTGCCAGCCAACAGCGGTGCCTGGGGACCCAACTCTCTGTCGTCACCATTGGTCAGGTGGTGCTCTTCATTCATGCTTTTAGTGGGGGTTATTAAGGAGGATACCCCGGGTGAACACGGGGAGAACATGCCATCTCCACACAGAAAGGCCCTTTTCCTGGAGCAGCAGGCACCGAAGGCATGGTGGAGGACACGCCACCAGCGCCCACAGCAGGATTCGAACCGGGACCTTCTAGCTGTGAGGCGACAGTGTTACCACTTGTTCCACCGTGCCACCCAAAAGCACCCAATAGCATGGTTCTTTTACAATAAATGAAACTCAGGTGTGTTTGTTTGGAAAGCTCACCACAGTGCATCTCATCTGATCCATCCCCACAGTCATTGACACCATCACAGACAACTCCCAGTGGACCTGCTGGCACACAGCGACCATTTTCACACTGGAACTCCTTCTCTCTGCACCCACCTACTGGGGACACTGGGGAAGGAGGAGTTGGGGTAGTCAACCAGTGGTAACCTGGAGGAGAGGAGAGCATTTTTAAATAAAGAAACAAAAAGAAAAAAAATGAATGAATGAATACACACACAGTAAATATTTATCTCCTCAACTTAGCCTGACTAGCTATGACATTAAACTACTAACCATCTCCACAGCCCATGATCTCAAGTCGAAGGTAGATGCCATTCTGGAAGTCATGTGGCAGCAGGCGGACAAACTGAGCCGACACCATCCTGTCCAGCCGGCTCTCTGCCACCCCTCTATCATCTAGGTTACCATGAAAAACCTGGAAGGAGAGTGGTAATCCATCAATTTCAAGAAAAAACAAATGGCAAGTGGCGTTGTATGTATATGATGTAAAGATGCATGGACTTGGTCTTGGCGTGTCTAACCTTGGCTCTGGGCCGGGCGTCAGTGACAAGCTCTTTGTAAGTGAACCACTGTTTGCCATCCTGACTGAACTGGAGGTAAAAGCTGGACACAAAGGTGCCAAATACACCACCACCCTGGGTCAGCACACCTACAGAATGTTAGAGATAGAAAGTGTCCATTTTACTGATATACAGCGCATAATCTCACATTGAAATTCACTTTTTGTCCACAGTACTACAGTAAATCGGCATTTTGAATTTGTACTTGATCTAAGGTGCCTGCAATAATGTTTACCTGTGATGTTGTATGGTTTCAGCAAGTCTATTTGTAGATAGGGGCTCTGTGTGTTCCTAGTGTGCCCCTCAGGGCTCCGCTGTGGTAGGTCCTCGTAGTCCTCAGGTTCTGGACTCCAGCCCTGCAGAGGAAAGTATTACAGATTACACCTTGTGATCATGTTACAGCAGCATTGAATTAAAATGCGATCTTCAACATACAAACATGCTCACAATGACAATGTTAATGGCAATTAACTATATACCATCTTAGTTTGGAATGTTAGCAGGACAACATTTTTGCAATTACACACTGAAAACATATGGCTGGTGACACTAGAGGTACATTAAGGGAATCACCAAAGACATTCAGATTCATCCCCAGGACACCTCGAATGCCTGGGCCAAATGCATGGCAACCCATCCAACAACTGGGGAAATACTTCATCCTGGACTAATGTGGTGGAGGGACCAACACTGCCATACCTAATGCCACACCACTCACATGAGAAAAACAGGTAGCTCACTTTATAACCCACATAAAAGTGACTGGAAACCAAAGGAGCATTGTGAAATGTACTGATAACTATCACTTAAGCAAGAACATTAAGGCTCTGGGGCTAATGGTAGTGGTGGTCATAATATCATAGTGATATTACTAAAATTAATCTGACCCATCCCTGTGGGGAAAATCATTTTTTAAAGGTCAGGGTCCGCTATGGAACAGCAGTCTTGGAGCTGATGGGGATCTAACAGCTAGCTCAAAGACATTTCAACAGGGTTAACAATACAACGTCTGGTCGTATTATGTAAATATATCATTAGACATGGTGTACCTGCAGGTCCCTGTGGGGGTCCCACGCATGGAGGCGACCTCCCTCAGGGGGATGACCAGTCTGCTGTGATGAAGCACTGAAACTGGAAGCCGGGAGAGTCTGAACACCCAGAGGAGACCAACACTCATCTGAACAGGAGAGGAGACGAGGTGAGACACAATGAAAACTACCATGAGTGAAAACAGACAAACCCTTGGACATTAATCATAAAGCTAAAATGCTTTACCTGTGAGACTGCATGAATGGTCATCACATGAACAAGAAACTAACCTCCAGGAGGAAGTGGATATGTGGGAAGCAGAGGTGTAGTGCCCTCTGCTGGCTGGGAGGTCACAGTGACGGGGCTGACTGTCACAAGATTGGTGTCATTTCCTCCTGCAGGGGTGTTACAGAATAGAAAAAAATAATGTCGCAGAGCACTCACTTATTGCAAAGTTTGCAACAATGAGCCGGACCTTATATTTACAGTGTCGCAACTCTGTTGAAAGGGTACTGATCCTTCTTAGGATCTTAATATAGCTTTTCTTTCACTTATCCTCTCTTTTATCTCATTTTCTTGATCTTCATATTCTTTATGCATCTTTAAGTTCACTGCTAGCAGTATTTTCATATTGTGGCATGTGAGATCTGTATAAAATTTGAAATGTTTGATTCCTGAGGTAGTGTTTGATAAACTGTCGGGTACTTCGTCATCCATCATTCTCTTGTTTTTAATTTTCTTCACAGTTACAGTAAATTGTGTTTTCAACATATGAAATATGTTGGTGTTTATTTGTATATAACTGATGAATGCAAGTCATTTTATTTTCCATTAAACAGGCAGACATTTAGTCAGCACAGGTAGTAGAACAACAGCTGTGATTTTACCTTGGCAGTAACAACACCTGTCTCCCTCTCCAGGCACCAGACTTTGACCCTGCACAAACAAAGGAACATTCAACATCTGATTCAGTCCCTCATGTGAGTTGCCATGGGACAAAACTATGCAGACGAAAAGCAAAGGATGCAGATGAAGTGAAGCTGTAGCTACTGTGTCAGAGAGAGTGTGCATTGGACTGTTTACATGAGATAAAATTGCAACACAGATGCATTGAAAGCACACCCAGTCACATAATCAAATACATGCGCAAACGTACTCAGTCACAGTTCCATAGAACATGGGCACATCTTCAAGCAGTATATACATAATTGCGTAAATGCACGAGACACGCAGATGCACATAAACAATTCTTATTCTTACCTGCGGGCATCCACTGACAGCATATGGACAGTACAGGGAACACTGCACTGTGAGGTTGGGCAGACAGTGACATAACTGGCAGTGGTCTGACCTCCATCTGTCTCCCACAGCATGGGACTGACCCTGGTACTCGCACTCATCACAGGGATCTGTCTGGCACCTGCATGTACATGCAATCACAGACATGGAAAATGCACACTGGGGTAATGGAATTCATGTGTGTTTGCTCATAAGTGCTTGGTTGTTAGGCATGAGGACAAAAATGAGTTTCTTTGATGCTCGAGGATGAAGACTGTCTTCTTAAGTAGCCTCAATTGGTTTTATCCACAAGGGATCATGAAAATGCACAGTAAATATGTATGATCTGTGGACAACAAATTTCTTCAACAAACCTTAATAGTGGATGATGGGTCAAGTTCAGAGGGATAAAAAAAAGAAAAAAATTCAATCTTCAGTCCATTTAAAATGTGTTGTTATGGTGGAACTACTAAAGAGAATGGGTGGGTCACCAAAAATATTAGTATTCATTGCTGGGGACCATTAATATCCACAGCAGATTGCAAATATGGCCATTGCTTTTCAAGACAGATTGTCAAGTGTTGGAGATCTGCAAATGTTCACCTGACAGAGACAGAAGTTTAGAAGTGTAGAAGCTGAGTGGTAGAAAAAGCAAAAGTAGTTAACAGTCCCATATGTTTTTAAGCCGTCACGACCTAGAGAAAGCCATCCATGCGCTAATCAGTTCAAGATTAGACTATTGCAATGCACTTTATGTCGGCGTCTCCCAATCTTCTCTCAGTCGCCTTCAACTTGTGCAAAACACTGCGGCCCGTCTTTTAACCAACACAAACAGACGAGAGCATATCACTCCTGTTCTTAACTCCCTTCATTGGCTTCCTGTCCAATACAGAATTGATTTCAAACTTTTAATGTTTGTTTTTAAAGCTCTTAATGGCCTCGCACCACCTTATTTATCTGAGCTTTTAACTGTTCGTGAGCCAGGTAGAGCCTTGAGGTCATCCAACCAACTCCTGTTGGAAGTGCCCAGGTCAAAATACAAACACTGGGGTGACCGAGCCTTCTCCATTGCTGCTCCCAGGCTCTGGAATAAGCTCCCTGCTGAAATACGTCCGGCTTCTGATCTGGGCCTCTTCAAATCTAGATTAAAAACCTATTTATTTAGGATGGCTTTCACAACCCAGTAGCGTGATGACATTAACTTTGTTTTATTGTATGTTATTTATTGTATTTTATTCTGTTTGGTTTTATTGTTTTATTGTCTCTCATTGCTTTTACTCATTTTATTGTAAAGCACTTTGGTTCACCAAAAGATTGTTGTAAAGGGCTGTATAAATAAAGCACATTTACATTTTACATAAGAAGACGGCAACATACCGACGGGCTTTTCTGTAAATTCCTCTGCATGTCCTCCCGTCTCCATGCTTGGTTGGATTGTTTGGGCTGCGGAACGACCACTGCACACTCTGAACACCACAGGGTCCCAAACACTCTCCCCACTCAGACCACGATGACCAGCCACAGTGCACTGCAGTGTGACAAAGCTGACTGTATGATTGCTCAGACTTTAAGGCAGATGAAGAACGAGACATAATATGTGGGTAACAATCAACTGTAGGGATGTAATGATATCAAATCTCATGATGTGATAATACCTTGATATTAAAGCCACACTTGATATCTTTCGCAATATTAAAAAACGAAAGAAAAATTACTGGAATTTTTTTTTTAATAACTTAAAGTGTTTTCCATCCATCCATCCATTATCTATACCGCCTATCCCTTTCGGGGTTGCGGGGGGCTGGAGCCTATCCCAGCTACAATGGGCGAGAGGCGGGGTACACCCTGAACCGGTCGCCAGCCGATTGCAGGGCCACATGTAATGACAAACAAACATTCACACTCACACTCACACCTACGGACAATTTAGAGTCATCAATTAACCTAATGAGCATGTTTTTGGTCTGTGGGAGGAAGCCGGAGTACCCGGAGAACCCACGCATGCACGGGAAGAACATGCAAACTTCACACAGAAAGGCCCCGCCTGACCCAGGGATCGAACCGGCAGCCTTCTTGCTGTGAGGCACGCGCACGACCTGCTGCGCCACCGTGCAGCTAAAGTGTTTTCCTTCTTTCATAAAATAAAATAAAAGTAGTCAGCCAATGATTTAAGCATGAGAAAAAACTGGCATAAATTATCTTTGCATGATTGATTGAACCATGTACAAAACAGAAACAATGCAGCAGTCATAATTTTTTCATAAAATAATTAAAAAAGCTCTTCCATCAGGTGACCACATTCATGATCAGTTTACAAAACGCTGACAAAACGCTGCTACACGCTTCACTCGATCAAGCAGACGGCTGCGGCTTCCGTTCAAACTCGCTTGCGATGTGTGGTTTAAAGTGTGTGAAAAACACTTAATGTGGGGACAGTCTGGCCTCTCTCACTGCTGCATCCATATTCCCTGCACTGTATGTAACGAGTGTGTGATTGGAATGTCTGTCAGACAAAACTTTTCATTTCCCATTCGCTCATCATAGCAAAGCTGTGAGACAGCTCTGAGTAGCTCGTGAAGTCCACCTGTCTGTGGTAATTGAGATGTGCTCTGCTGCTTTGAGGCTCTGTATCTCTTAAGCTTTGGTCTCTTGGTACAGAGCTGCTATCACTGTGCAGCTGAAGTGTGGTGTTCAAGAAGGAGAGGTAATAAATAACCATGTTACATTATGGTAGATAGTGTCACAGTCCCACAATGCCATCGAGCCATATTTCTGTCATTGATATTGTGAGATTCGTGGATCTGACGTTAATCTTGAAATGAAACACGTCTGTATTTGACAGACTCACCTGAGCAGTCTGGATTAGGCTGGCATCTCTGAGGCCGTCCTCTCTCACAAACACAAATCTCACAGTCCACCTTCATCTGCTGGCCTGGCCAGTAGCGCACACCTGCCACCTCACACACACACTCCTCTGGTGACACACACCGTTGCATATCGCTCATCACCTGGCCATCCGGGCACCAACAACCTGAAGCAACAGACACATTGACTGTGAGAAAAAAGCTTGTGAGAAAAATGTAAAATTTAACAAAATGACAAGAAACAACAAACAATTTATTTTAGAGCACAAGATATTCCAAGATCCTCCTGACCTGGAGAGCAGGGTGCTGTTGGTGTATCACAGGTTGTACCACTGTTGATGTGGGCACAGGACACTGGGCAGGGGGCACAGCTGTGTCTCACCAGCCCAGTGGGACAGCTGGTGTTGGCACATCCATCATTAGGACAAGGCTCTAGAATGGGACAGGGAAGAAAAGGAGAGACATTTACTTTGGTGGAAGAACATCTGTTCTCACTAGGCACCATGAACACACTGAAATTACAAAGACGCACATTTTGTTTATACCTCTAGTGGTATCAAGTCATTCAGACAGTTATGGTTTTATTTGTTCAGATTTTGAGATTTCTGCCCTGACACAATCTAGCTTAATGAAACTTTGTTTATGGTGCTCACAGCCATGAAAAATTAAGATTTAAAAAAATTCCCAGTTACTCTGGAAAATCAGTTTTTTAAAAAGTAAGTAAACCCTTTCTTCCTCAGTTCCTCTAATGCTGACTATGAAATGTTTTTCTCATTCTTTGTAGATAAAGTCACTGACATAAGGTGTAAAATGTTGCCTTCCCGCACTCCGGGGGGTTGACTGTCCAGCCAGAGTTTCTCCATTGAGCCAGCTCACAGCTCCTGTCACACAAATACACTCCTCCTCGCTCTCTTAACACTAGCTGTGTGCCTGATTATTTTGAACATGCAATTATTCAGCTTCTCCATAAAAAGCCAAACCTTGACCCACTCTTTCCCAGCAACTATAGACCTATACCTAAACTTCCTTAGGAAAAAGTAGTAAGTAAACAGCTTGTACAGCAATGAAATATTTGATAAACTCCAGTCTGGTTTACATTTGAAGCACAGTATTGAAAAGGCTCTGCTCTGCTTCAAATGATATTTTAATGCTCGCCGAAGCTGGGGAATGTTTATTTGTGTTGCTGGTTGACCTAAGCGCAGCTTTCAACACAGATTTTTTCTGTGGCAAATGATCACTATGTCTCCTCATCTACTCGACTGATGTGCCGTATACCTCTGGGTTCAATCCCTGGTCCTATTCTATTCTCCCTCTACATGCTTTCCCTTGTTTTCTTAATTCATCGATTCAAGTGTATTCCTTATCAATGTTATGCAGACGATACCCAGCTATACTTTTCTTTCATTTCGGATGACCTAGGTGAACTCCACCTTGCAAGACTTGCCAACGGCTGTCAAGGAACAGATGTCTGATAACTTCCTCCAAATTAACCCTGATAAAACAGAAGTCCTGATCATAGGCCCTGAGAGCATTTATAATAAAGTACAGCACTGCATTTGTCCCTTAGCAGTTAATGTTGAGCAAGCCTCAAAAAACCTAGGAGTTTTCTCTGACCAACACCTGAACTTTGAGTGGAACACATAAAGGAAATGGTCAAATCCTGTTTTGTCAAACTACAAAACATTGCCAAAACCAAAGCTGTCTCCTGTCAAGCTGTGGAAAAAAAATCATTCATGTTTTTGTCTCCTCCTGTCTTGATCCAGTTGGTCCAGAATGCAGCCGCTAGACTTTTAACTAATACACAGCATATGCCCCACATTACAAGAGCGAGATATTTCAGTTCAACCGTAGTTTACAGACAGCTCTTACTGATTTCCATGGCTAGGTTGGATGGTCCAGGGAGCTGGGAACAGTCTCGGCCTCCGTAGCGAGGAGGGATGCAACCTCTGTGTCTGACCTGCACTCCACCACAACTGCTGGAACAGTTGGACCAGCTCACCCACGGCAGCCACTGACCATCCACTGGAAGGGGGAGGAGAGAGCGTCACATTTTAGGGAGGATTACGTGTTTGACTTTAAACTATGCATTCATTCTTTGAGAGTGTTTATTCTGAAATATATGTATTTTTAGTGCACGTCCACCTCCTTACCAGGGCAGGTGGTGTTGAAGCATTGTTGCCTCTGAATATCCTGTCCATGACAGTGGCGCAGTGGGTCTCCTGGAGGGCAGGTCCTCTGTCGGCTCATGGAGCCTGTACCACAGGAGGTGCTGCAGGGACTCCACGGACCCCAGGAGCTCCAGCTTCTACAGCCCTGTTCATCAGAGGGGCCTCCAAGTGGTCCTAGTAAGGAGTCTGGGCAATCTACCACACCATTACACACCTAAGCAATAGAGCAGTGTTAATGGACAAGATGAGTTGTACGTAATTATGGGGAATAAACATATTTTTGCTGCTTTAAATCATTTTAACGGGAAAAATTTCTTACATTTTTCCAAATGTTAATTTCTTAACATTTTATATGACACACTGATGATGGCTAACCGAGATGACCGTTAATTAGGACATAAACCTTTTTCCTTGGAAAAATTAACTCTTTTTTAGGATTCGACTAAGATTATGACTCTCTTTTATGGAGCTTTATCGTGGTCACATTTTGCACACTTGCGCTGTTATCATGTTATCAAGTATTTCCCTGTACTGGTTATGAAATTTACTGCTGATGTTTTCCTTTTGTATTCAGTCATTATGTGAACCCTTGCTGCATAACAAATTTCCCCTGGTGGAACAATAACAATAACCTTGAACCTTTATAAATTCCTATTTCTGCTGTTCTGGTTATGCTAATGATGGAATTTTTTCCCACAATAAATAAGAAGACCATCCGTGAGTGCTAGTGTTTTGTTTGTTTTGTCAGTGATAGACTTACCATGTTAAAGGAGACACAGGATCCATCCATACAGGTGAATTCAGGGCAGGTGACAGTGGTGTTCCTACTGCCAGGGGGCACTGGTGAAACAGTTTTATCTGAGGAGAACAAGATATTATCAAACTTTCAAGAGGTCACATTCATTACCATCAAATTTGGGAATATGGGAGACTTCGATGTACACTGCCTTTAAGTTTCCTTTCCTTTTTTCTTTCTCTCTGTGTTTCCTGTCCTTCATTTCTTCTTTACTTCCTTTTTTAATTTTCTATCTCCCAATTGTAAACTTTTTTTCAGGTCTTCTGTAGTCCCTTGCTCCATCTCGTCCTACCGCTTCTCCCTATCCCGTGAGAACTCACCACACACCAACTCATCGTCGCCTCGTGGACAGTCTGGAATGCCATTGCACACTTGCGACATGTTGACACACGTGCGGTTGTCACATGAGAAGCTGCCTGGACAAGGAGGTATCCGAGTCGAGCCTGGTCGACAGACAGAATTATTGTCAGTCTTAATTAACAAGTCTTTAGACAGAAACAACTTTTGTGGCCTGATGATACAGTATAAATTAGCACTCCCTAATGTGCAAAACCCGTATTTTGGCCATTTTGTGCTTAGATGTATTTACAGGAACTTACCACAGTTGTCAATACTCTCGTCTGAGGCATCCCTGCAGTGTGGGGTCCCGTCACAAAGCTGCTGATAGTCCACACACTGGTCCCCACTGAGGCAAGGCACTTGGCCAGGTCCACAGGGGGTGGCACACTGCTGCTCATCACTACCATCCATGCAGTCTGTTTCCCCATCACAACGCCAGGCTTGAGGCACACACTGCCCCCCAGTGGCACAGCTAAACTCATAGGACCTACAAGCTGGAGAAACAGGGCTGTATAAAAGAAACACTGAATACTGAAAAAAATCTCCCACAAATCTTGAAATCATGACTCTTATTACCTGAGGTGGGCATGGTCACGGTGACAGGTGTGGGTGACAGTGTTACAAAAACAGTGTGGCAGCTGGTTCTGTTTTCGTCCTCTCCACCCGGACAGTCTGTTGTTCCATCACACAACTTAGTTCTGGTAACACATGTGCCGTCGCTACAGGCAAACTGGTCTGGAGCACAGGTCACTGCCACATACAGAGACGATGAAATCTGATTATTAATTCAATGCAGGATGGCTTTGGGCAAAAATGAATTTCACTTTCACCTGTCATAATTTTCTATGAATTGAATGTGAATTATTATTATTTGTACCTTTACTTGGACAGACAGCTTCGTCTGCTCCAGAGGGGCAGTCTCTATGGCCGTCACAAACTCTGTCTGCAGGGACACACTGGTCCCCAGGGCACTGAAACTCCCCTGTTGCACACACGCACCTAAACACAGCCACAACGTTTAAATAATGATGACATCATGTAGTGTAATCCCCAAAACAAAGAGGAAGTACAATCTACATATCGTGAACAGACATGGGCTGAAGCCTATTTTCAAAATAATTTTCATTATCTGGTGAAACTTTCCAAAAGTATTGTTGAGGGTCTGATATTGGTGGCATTCAGATAAGGTTAACTAGACTCTGATGAATAAAGTGTCCAATTTTTCTGTTAACATTAACCATTGACAATCTCAAATACCAAAGTTCAACAGAACTGAGAACACACCCCCTCTCATCACTGAGGTCCCCACAGTCATCATGTCCGTCACAGCGGTGAAGGTATAGAATGCAACGCCCTCCAGCACACAGGAATTCCCCTTCATCACACACCACACCACAGTCTGGATCAACAAAAGTACAGTTCATTACATAGATACATGTTATCTAGGGCTGACTCTGTATATGGAGCATAATGCTGGATAGAATGATAGATCACCTTGTTCATCAGACCCATCAGCAAAACCACAGTCCAGCCGTCCATCACACACACGGGTGGCTGGCAGGCACTTTCCACTGGCACACTGAAACTCTCCCGGTGGGCACAGGGGCACAGGGGTAACAGGTCCACAGAACTCCTCATCTGATTGGTCAGCACAGTCTGGGTGGCCATCACAACGCAGAGCCAGGTTCAAACATGGTCCACTGCAGGGTTGGGGTCAATGAACTTAATTCACTTCAGAAAGACTGACTCTTTCAAATATAAAAATCTGCTGAAAAGTCTAAAGCCATGTTAGCAATGCTGTAAAACTCTTCAAAAACTGTTGGATGGACGAACACATGGGGATACAGATTTGCAGTTGTTACATCCTCACCGCGAGTGGGGTGAGGGCTTTGAGAACAGACCTCCACATTCAGAGAACACTATGCTTTGGGGCATATTTCAAACAACCAAAACAAAATATACAGTACATATAAAAAAACCACTTACTGCGGCTTTAACATGCTAACTGTACATGTACAGTAATTAGCACATGGCACATGGAGCATTTTAGCTTGTTGACATTAAAGACTGTTCAGAAGGTGTACGGTTGTATTTTTCTGTTTAGTAAGTAAAATAGGTGTAAGAATATTTTCTACACATGCAAATACATTGGCAATCAGCAGTTGCTGAGCTGACAGTGGCAGCGAAAGATTTTAGCATATTGCTCAACTCTAATGAGTTTGGATTCACCTTGGCATGCTGGTACAGCGGAACTGGTCTGGAGAGCAGGTGGATGGGCAGAGCTCATCCGAACCATCACCACAGTCATTCTCATTGTCACACACCCACTGGGAGGGTATGCAGCGCCCTCCTGCACAGGTAAACTCAGATTCCAGACAGGGAGGGGAGGGAGGAGGACAAGCCACACCGTCACAATGCCACACACCATCCGCACAGGAACTGCACACACAAATTCAAAGAAACCATTCAATATTATAGAATAAAAGAGTATAGGAACACTGGAACATACTGTCATATGAATTTAGATTGACTGACCAGTTCTGGCAGTGTTGAGTGATGGTAGTTCCAGGTGGAAAAATGGAGCCGTCCCACTCACATGGACACTCAGTAGGATCTACACAGCTCTCTCCTGTATAGCAGAAAATATCCAGACAATTCTGATACTTAGATTTTTGGCAGTTCTAAGGCAAGACAGTTTGTCCTGAGGGTGGCTCAAGACAAAAGAACATGGGTCATTAAAATCAAGAGTCTTTCTTCTTGGGCCATCTTGTTTGCAAGTTTGGCTCACAATGCGTCTCAAGCAGATACTGTAGGGTTCATCTACCGGAAAGCATCATTGTGCACAGTACATTTCAGTGCAATGTGCCCATTATACTCTGATATTTTTACAGCTACCTAGTCATGGTCCAAGTGTTGTCCAGGAGAGCCTTCTATATGACTGAGGAGCTACATAAGTGTAGGCCACTTTGGTCACTAAAGCATGATAAATCCTCATCTGGGGAGTATGAATATCCATACCAAGTATTCTCTATCCAGAAATATGCCCATAAATACATTTAAAATACATACATATCACCCTCAGTGGCTCAGGATTATTTTGGTAAATCCATCTTACCATGTAGGACCATGCCAGCAGGGCAGAAGCAGCCCTCCACACAGGAGACAGCACCACACTGGGAGTGTGGACTCTGCTGAACATGAGGACATGAGGGAGAGCAAGCTGGACCACAAGGATTATATACCAGCCCATTCTCACACTGCAGAGCTACAGGGAATGAGGGAAGCAGAGCATAAGCACAGAAATACACAAAACAAAAATTACAGGAAGACACTAAACAGGAGTGTGACTGTGAGGGTGTGTGTGTGTATGCGTTGTGAGACATTGACATACGACACAGCTCCTGGGACCTCCAGCGGATGTAAACCCCTCGGCGGTTACACTCTTCAGCATAGGCAGCAATGGCTGTGCAGAGACACTCACAGTCCCCTCCTGAGTCACAGCTAAAACACACACAAACGATGAAATAATATGAACTGTTCACAAGTAAGTACATAATAGCAAGATGAATAATATTATGGAAAACATGAACATTAAGAGATGACAATTTGTTAATCTACGTCCTCAGCAGTCTATAAAATCCACTAGAATATCATCAACAAGAGGCTGTTCTGTGCCCTTTCGTCGCTCTGCTCTCGGTCAGTCAGCTTTCTCTGTAAAAGCTGTAACTCAGTGGAACGCTCTCCCCAATAGCAATAGGAACTGTGACTCTATCGGAAGCTTTAAGAACAAACTCAAAAATCTACTGAAAGAAACTCAACTCTGTAATCACTGATTTTTTAAAAATGACTGTATGACCGTGTTTGTGTATGTGAGTGTATCTCTGAGTCGGTGCGTGATAGTGTTTGTGTATATATGAGTGGGTGGCTTAACTGTACAGTTTTGTGTCATTGTCTTATTGCCATTTTTCTGTGATGTTTGTTTACTGTCTTATTGCTATTTGTCTTTTTAACAAATGTCTGACTTGTGACCTGCCAAGGGACTGCAGATGTAAATTAGCTCTGAGCTAACTCTGGTACAATGCATCAAATGGGAACATTTATGTTTTTTATTGTACATGGTCCCTTTACAAATAAACTTACTAATAATAATTCTGCCTAGAATTTAACCATGGACACTATTCTAAGACCCTTTCTACTAGATATATTTTAGCATTTTATTTCCCACTGGCTGCAATATTTTGATGGTGTTTGTGTACCAGCACCCATGCAAAGAAGCACACGCGTGCCTTATGTACAAGAATATAGGAAGACACACTGCTGATGACTGAAGGGCAGTGATGCATATTCCCAGATGGTGGCAGAAATATACCAGAAGTAGTACCAATATACCAATAAAAGAGTTTGAAACTTAACAATGCAGGTTTCAATACATTCAACAAAGGCTTTGCAAGTGTTTTCTGAGGGAAGAATGTATTCAAAATGTTTTTTAATAGGGAAGCATATATACAGTTTAATTTGGTGAGACTGGCTGAGAGCGCTCCTGGTCTGCCGCGGAGGAAGGACGACCAGGATGGGATAAATGCGGAGGACACGTTTCACCAATTGCATGATGTGTGTGTGCATGTGCATGTAAAATTGTGTGACGAATACAGGGGACTGTCCCTCCAATTCTTCTTCTTCTTCTTCTTCTAAAAATCACTGAGTAAAGGTGGCCTGGTGCACAAAACAACCGTACCAAATTATTGTTCATCAATGGACAGTCTTAGTTCTCGTGTGTTTAAAACCATGAATGGAAAAAATGTGCAATATTCTGTATTCTCTAAAATCAGTGTAAAGAAACTCCTGGAAAGAAACAGCCATTTCTTGCCACTGAAGCATTTTTAGATTACACATTTTTAATAGATAATTGTAAGATATTAAGCATATATTAGTGTCTGTCACTCACCCACAAGCATCAAAGACACACCAGTCATAATACTGCTGGAAGGGCACCTCATGGTGGCACTGAGAGAAGAGCTCCTGAGTCAGCACTGCACACCTTTTCCTGGCCCAGGTCACCCTGTGGGGGTTCAGCTGAACAAAACAAAGACAGTTTGTATGAGAGACAAAAGACAGTTTATCATCAAAATTGGAATTGCAACAATGTCCCAGCAAGTACATCTAAGTCTAATGTTCCTGCAAGTGTGTCTAAATGTGCATGTGTCTATGGTGGACTCACAGCACAGGGGTCCCGGAGGTCCTGGTCTGCCACGTCAGGGCAGGAGGGGCTGACCTTCCAGGAGTTTCCAAACAGCTCGGGTGTAGACTCCACGATGCCCTGCCGTGTCGTAAAGTCATTCTCCGTGTCCCCATCAAAGTTACCACACAGGCCCCCGACCCGACCCCGCAGGTTTGCCGCCAGACGCACATACACACGCATACCTGGACACAACATGTGGAATGACAACCACACTTCCACTGATTTGTTTACCACTACAATAATGAATTACTGTTAAGGTTGCAGAAGAGCATATTTGCGTGCCTTACCTCCATCCCATAGTAGAGTGACCCCCAGCCGGGAGGAAAGGGAGACAAACAGGCCGACTCGTTCCAAAGTCAGACCACTGCCACTGTAAGACTTTGGTAGACTAACTGGCATCCCATTGACTGTCACAGCTTTACCTAAAGGACAGACAGGAGACAGCTTACCTCAAGTAGCTTATTCCTAAAACACAACCTGCCTATGCCTATGAACCCCGACTTCCTATCATCAGCCTCTGCTTCCGCCGCAATGCAGACTCTCCTACCTCTCAGCAGATGTATGACGGTATTTCCCAAGCTGAGGGTGACTGACTTGGTACAGGTGACCCCGGTACTGCCGCAGGGCACATTCTCTGCCATGACACTGAACAAACCGCTGGTCTCCCTCGCCAGCACATACTGGCAGTCACCCAGGAAAGAGTAACAGCGGCCGTCAAATGTCACATAGTGTGGATCACCAGTCGCCACGCACACGCCAGCACAGGTGGACTGGCTGCAGTGCCAGCGGCGCTCCTTACACACGCTGCAGGGATGAATGAAGAATAGTTGAGATAATTAAATGTTAAAGAGATACGATGCAATGAGACAAGTGCACAGATTACCATGTGTTGCAGTCTTTAATGATGGTGTCGTTGCTGTAGTAAAGTTGACCATTATGGTGGCATGGACACTCATTTGGCAGAATGCAGCGATCACCCTGAGGTAAACCAGAAGACATAACATACAATAGTCAAAACTCAGCCTTATGGTCATGCTGTTATCTGTGCTTCCACTTGATTAATCAGACACACTTCAACCCTTTTAATTTCTTGTCTGTTGAAGTCCCCACTACGTTCAATGATGAGATAAAAAAAAAACAACTGACTTTCAAGCTTAATTCCAGCTCATTGCCTCTATTATAAGAACACAAGTAAGATTCAGTCACTTAATGACAAGTTTTAGAATGATCAAATGGACATAACGTGATGATATTTTAGAGGTACCATTGAAACAAAAGTTACAACACCAGTATTTTCATTAACTTAATATGTAACATAGTAAAGAACAATTAGAATAATTGTGGGTCATTGAAATTAAAGCATATGGTGGATTATGCTAGCTAAATAATTATGTGCTATGTAGAAGTAGTGTAGTGGATAGGATAAACGCCATGAGTTATTAACACTGACATGTAAATCTACTTTGCATATTTAGTTCATCCAAAAATGTGCCAGTAGTATTTGCACATCGTTACTTAACTTCTGTTGCTTGACTTCAGGGAGTTACAATCATTATGAAATTAACATTAGCCACAGAAGCACAAAGCAGTAACAGATCCATGAGTGGGAACTGAGTTAGCTGAGCTGCTGGCTAGCACCGATGCAATGTTAGCATCACCATCGTTAGCTGAGCTGCTGGCTGACAGCACCCACGGAGCATTGCAAGGTCGTTTTTTTCTGAAAGCAGATTGTTGTTTGAGTTGTTCGCTTCATATTTCCTTCGTTTCCTTCTTTCCGTCATTAATTTAATTACTGCCTTAATTGTCGAACTGGGCAAGTTGTTTGCCCCTGGAGACATTTACTTTCCTAGGATGGCATTGGCAACGTATGACCCGTCCGACTCTACCTCTGATTGGTTTACCCTGATATTTTACCCAACCAACCAACGAAGGCAACGAGTAGTAGCCAATCAGAGGCAGAGTAAGGTGGGTTATGCCTTTGCCATCTTAGGAAAAAATAATTGCAGCACGCTAGTAGGCATACGCAATACCAACTTCACCACTGTGTGTTGTGTCGTGAGTAGAGATGGCGTTCTTGCTGTTGCTGCAACTTGTATTGTTTCCAGCAGCAGCGACATTAAGTAAGGCAGCTGTTTTCAAACTCTGATAAGTTACATGTATGTTAATTTACCTGTCTAGCATCCAAACAAACAGACAAAATTAGCAACCAGCTAGCTGTGGTAACGCTACTTGAGAGTAGCCTATGTCATTGTTGTCTGCCCAGTCTTTCTGCTGCCCCAAGTGGCCAAACAAACAAACAAACAAACAAACAAACAAACAAACAAACAAACAAACAGCTTCCAACCAACCAAACCAAACAAACCCACAATTAATGTAGGTTTAAGCAAATGAGCTTAAACTGAGTTTTTCCTGGAAAATACATTATACTGTAACTACATTAATAATGGCTGCATTCTATCTAGCTTTATCAGCTGCAGGGCCCTGGTATTGTGCAAAAACACTGCAGTGGATCAGAGACAGAGCCATTGTTAATGATACTAACTATGCCTGTCATCTGCCTGCAATGACAAGCCAAAATGTCTGCTGTGAAAAAACTGTATAGCTGTTTCAACAGTTCACATTTCACAAAATATACAATTTGTCCTGTATCCACTCTGAAAACTTTGAATTTTTCACCTACGAGTAGCACAGTTCCCTGGGGACAGACACAGCCAGACAGGGGCTCTCTGCAGCTCAGCTGTGCGACAATGGACCCTTGCTGTTGGCTAGGGGGGTCCAGGCTGGAGCAGGTGAGGAGACAGGAGCGTGGAGAGTAGACCAAAGAGCCTGGACACTGGTTCACCTCCTCACAGCGCTCCTGAGTGCAGTTAAACCGTCCCTGCTCACACACACTGTGAAGGCAAGAGGAGGGCGAGCACAATCAGAACTGACAATCACTAACAGGGAGCAATTTAATGAACACATACATGAATTAATTTAGACTGTCAAGGGCAGGGAAAGGCTGTTTATTTAAAGCAGTAAATAACACAAAGCCACAGTGAGGCAAGTTGGTCAAGCGGTTATAGAAATCCATAGCTCTATTGTCCTTTGACTCCTGTGAGTCAAAGAATAGACTTCAAAATCTTACTGTTGGTCTACAAAGCATTAAATGGTCTAGGACCAAAATATATTCTAGATTTATTAACTCCATATGCGGTATCCAGACCCCTCAGGTCATCAGGGACAGGTCTATTGTGTGTTCCCAGAATGAGAACCAAACAAAGTGAGGCAGCTTTCAGTTATTATGCTCCTCACCTGTGGAACATTCTCCCTGCACACCTGAGGTCTGCACCGAGTGTCAGCTCATTTAAATCAGGGTTGAAAACATTATTATTTGCTACAGCTTTTACTTAAAGTAAATGTATTTGCTCAATGGTTTTAATCATTAATCATTTAATCATTCTAAATGCTAAATTATTCTCTTTTACTGGCTTCTGTTTTAAATTTTCCTTTAATTGTATTTTATTTTTATTTTTATATTCTTTTCTACTCTCTTTCTTTATTTCTTTCTTTGAAATGTGTGATTTTAATGTATTTTTATGCTTCTGTAAAGCACTTTGAATTGCCTAGTGTATGAATTGTGCTATACAAATAAATTTGCCTTGCCTTGCCTATTGTACAAAAGTGCCCTTAAACATTTCTGCTGGCTCAAGATAGTTAACTATGAATCTGTTTTCACTTACTAGACTCTAAACAGTAGCTGCAAAATATAATGAAGCTACAACATGTGCTGTGAAGTGTGATGAAAATCAGTTCACTGGAATAAACAGCCAAGGGTTGTAGTACATCATATTTTATATCCAAATTTCACTTTTCCTCTGAGCAACTAATCAGGTCAGTGGTCAGTGCAGAGACACATCTCAGCAGCTACAACACAATGAAAATGAGATGCATATAAAGAGAACAATGCACAGACACACACATAAAATCAGAGACACAAATCCATCAGTAGCTTTGTGTGACTACTCTGACTCGGTCGTCAACAGATTATTCAGACCCATGGAGTGATGATCGCTGTGGTTATGTAGCGAAGAGACGCAATGAAATCAACCTATCCTGTATAAAGCAGCAGGAACATAGGGTGATTTCATCAGAGCTCTTGCACCACCAGACACTCACTGGGGATAACATGCTCTAATATACATTTACAGTTTGCAGTTTCAGTCATTCAAAGATGCATTACACTCATTGCAAGGCGGAAAATTCTTCAAGTAGGGGTTTAGCTTAAAGCGACCAAGTGCAGACTTTTTTTTAGTCAGACCACAGCTGGGTCAAACATATCCGAGCCACGCTTTAGAGATTTAACTGTGTTAAAGCTGTCCTCCCTGACATTGGAAAAACTTGTTTACAGTCTCTGATTTTTTATCACAACTGCCGCATGATAAAAGCAGCACACACACAGTCATAAAAGACAAAAGGGCTGTTTTTATGATGTGCTGTAATATTAAAGAATTTAATTGGGGCTGTAAGAGCTTGTACTGAATTAACCTCTTATCATGACATTTCGTCTTGACGAGGTTGATATGTCTGCTGTCCTTGTTGCAAGAATACTGTATCTGTCCAGTGATGTTCATATTTAATCTAAGTGAAATTCTGCCATTAAGAGTCAAAGCAGGCTCTTTGAAGTGAGCTCATCTGAGTAGCATTTGGTAAATTTTCAGTTGTAGTTTGGTTCTACTGGTTTGCTTGTCACCTGTTTACTGTTTTATTTTGAAAGTTCACTCTTCTCATGGGTCCTGCCTTTGTGATTGCTTTGTGATATAATATAACATAATACATCCAATATTGTGCTCTCTTTCTCGCTCTCTCTCAGCTACACAGTCACCTTACCTGTTAATGGATTTTGATTCTTGCTTGCTCGCTGTTGGCTCTGTCTGCCTGTTTGGCATGCTGTACCTGTTTTGAGCCATGCCTGCCTCACCATAAGCTTTGTATCTTTTCTGTGATAAGTCATTTAACTGCACCAGCTCTGTCTCTGAAGTCTGCATTTGAGTCCACTCTCGTGTTGCCCTGCTATCCTGCTTGTGTGACATGATTTGAACAAATTTGTGAACTCCCAGCCTTAAGTTCTTCCCTCATACATACCAGGTATTACAGTTGTTCTGAATAACAACCCCTGGCTTGTACGTCTTGTCTCCTTGCACACAGGGGCACATAGTGATGGGAACACACTGGCCCTGGTGGTCCTGTACGAGTCCTGGTGGGCACTGGCAACCTGGAACACACATCCTAAGACCCATTCCACCACCACCATCATCGCAGTTCCAGCCATCTGAACAGGAACCTCCACAGGCACGACCACATTCCTGGTACACCTGACCCCCCGAACACTGGACCGCTGAGAAGATAGGACAAGAGAAAAGGCTTTGAAATATACAAAATAGCATGATACAGTTTGTAATAATTGCTTTAAAGGTTGAAGCCTAAATGCCTCGAAATTCTTGGAGGGTTTCTCAGATTTTTCCAAAGTAAAATGTTTCCATTGTTGGGCATATGGTTTGCACCCCTCACATGAGAGCATGTACCTGGGCACCAATTCCAAACTTTTTAGCATCAAAGTACTTCTGCCAACATTGCTAAAACAGCTAAACAACACAAACACCTCCATTATCTTTACGCCTCCTTTGCTCCACATATCTGGGAGATCAGTTCACCATTGGCCATCAAATAGGCCAACATCCTGAAACACCACTGAAACAATGGCCTCCCCACTTACGGCAGAAGGTCTGGTTGCGCCAATGGACGACAACGCCCTCCTGAGCGCACTGTCGGGTGTAGGCAGTGAGAATGGTGCAGTGACAGGCCCTCTGTGGAACGCAGCCACAAACCTCTGACAAACACAGACGAAAATATGGCTCCCTCTCCACCACGTCATGACACACCTATGAAATCAGAGACAGAGGTGCAGGTGTGAATTAAAGAGAGGGAGACAGAGATGAACTCCCTCCTGAGATAGCAGCAGAGATAACACACTCCATGCAAGCTACCTGAAAGATGGGGCTGTGTATGACAGAGCACACCGTCTCCGCATACTGCCTCCTCTGGGTGAAGGTGGTGCATGGGTCAGGTGGAGCTCCTCTAGGTATACTACAGTGCTCTGTTGTGAATTTCCCTGCAAAGGATGACACACTGTTCTCCACGTCTCCTTCTGGGGTGGTAAAGTCATCATGCTGGTTCCAGGTCAGCGTTCCACACAGGCCGCGCACCTTGATACAACATTTACACTTTTTAGCTCAAACAGCAGAACAATTCCAGGCACTGGCAGAGGAAATGGATTGCATTGTTTGGATACTCAAAATGCCACAATTGCAAGTTCCATACTTAAAATTTGATTTGAACCACTTTGGGACTAAAAAGGGCACAAGTGAAAGAACCATATGAGGCATGAGGGTCACCTTGTTTGCAAAGCCAGGTTGCAGGGTGATGAAGGCCAAGGGTCCATGTAGATGCCAGAGGAGCTGGGCTCCAAACGCCTGGATGAAGAGAAATGAAGAGGAGGCCCTATGCACAACTAGGTCCCCTGTCACCACAGGTAATGTCTCCCTCTGGCCATTCAGTGTCACTGTGCCTGGAGGTAACAACAATAACTGTAAGCAATCAGAGGGCAGTGAACACATTCAAAATTAAGAATTCTCACAACCATCATTCCTCCAGAACGTAGTAAAAAAAATTAAAAAAGCTTTAATTTTACTTGAGAAAAATGGAACAAGTTGGAAACAAAACTAACACATCTGTATCTTTTGACATTGTTGGTGAGCAAATACAGCAACATTCATCTGGAGTCATGTTTGTGTCCATCGAATGAATGTCATCAGAAGTAGTTTAAGATGAGATAATCCCACAGTGGGGAAATTTGCCTGTGTTACAACAACAAAGGGGATAATGCAATAGTATCAGTTAAAAAGATGTTATGATTAAAACATTTGTGTGAGCTTTAATTTTAGTCATGTTCACTGTCCGCACTGTGTCAAAGTGTGAAATGATAACTCTGTGGTAACAACAGGCATAAGTCTTCAGGTCAGAGTGTTTAACTAACTCACCAGTGTCTGTGATGGTGACTGTGGTACGAAGTGCTGTGACTGACATCTCCCTTAGACAGCCTAGGCCTCCTCCTCCTCCTGCTTTACACTCTCCACAGCGCACGCTCACCACCAGCTTCCTGTCAATGAAGTCCTGAACACACACTCAACATCAGCACAAAGGACAAGTAGCGACACACACAAAACATTTCTCATAGAGTATGTGACTACATGCATGGTTGCATTTTATGCATCTCACCTCCACAGCAGTGAAGGCACAGTCTCCTCCCTGTAGTGAATACCTCTTTTTGTCAAAGGTGGTCACCTGTAGCGCCCCCATCAGGCTGCACTGGGCTGCACACTTCTCCCCAGTGCACTGCCACTGGCCTGCTCTGCACACACTGGGAGATTTGAGAGTGAAAAAGTAGAAAGAAAAATAGAGAATTAGGAAGAGAAAAATGGGAATGGGTGAATATGGAGGGAAAAGAGAGCACACACAAACACACACAGTTTCTCCATACCAGGTGTTACATCTCTGCTGTATCCTGTCCCCTGATTGGTAGGTGCGTCTGCGATGGAAACAAGGACAATTATCTCTTTTTAGGCAGAGCCCCTGGTGAAGGTAGAGGTCCGGCGGACACTCACAGCCCCCCACACACTCCTCCCTACACTGTCCCATAGCTGCAGCAAGCCCAGGGGGCTGAGGAGATGCGCAGCTGGGGGGACAGGAGGACACACAGTCTGAAAACACCTGACCTCTAGGACAGACACGACCTGGACAGACAGAGAAATGAAGAGGAAACAGAGTTAAGGGACCAAACTCGTGCTTTTGCATGTTTTAGCATCATGTGTACTTTACACTGCGGTTGACAGACAGTTAAAGAAAACTTATGTTCACTTCATATTAGCACGATTGCCAGAGTCTACCCAGTGAACATCTCATTTCCTTTGGGTTTTTTTAATGGATGCTTTAAAAACCTTCCTATGAGTGTTTTAGTGCCTATGGGAAACTATAATCTCAGTACTAGGATTCTGAAAGTGGGACAAGATCAAATTCTGATTTTCCTTATTTGACGTATGTGAGTTGTTTTTTTTTATCGTTTATCTTCTAGGTTTGACTTGATTTTACAATCAGAATTTCCATCAACAACAAGGAACAGTTTTCAAAGCAGCCCCTGCTCTCAACTACATTATCAGGCATTGATAATTTAACTTGACTGTAGGTGCCAGCAAAGTAATGTACTTTATATTAGGCTAAATTACAGTCCTTGACAGCAAGATTATGGAGGCTAATTTTTGCAATAAGAGAAGACAGTTTCTGTTCTCTACTTTAGTTTCTGTTACACCACATTTCAGCATCATCCTGCAGGCTTGTTTCTGAGGGAGGGACAGAAATGCCATGTGTCTAATTGAAAATCACAGCATCACAGGTCAGAAATGCTTCGCTCACTTAGTCAACAGGACACAAAAATTGTTATATTTTGTTACCACATAGAGCAGCTGTCCTCCACATTATAATGACATGTTGCTGGGCACACTCTCGGGCATAGCTAGCCAGGGTGTCACACACAGCCAAATCCCTCTCTTTGGGTGGCAGGCTACAATACAGGTAGAGACAGGCGTCTACGTATGCTGCTGGGTCCAACTGAAAGACACAAAGACACCTACTTGTCACTTCTGGGTTAGGTAACAGTAAACCTGCATCAAAAAACCTGCAAGAATTTTGCTAGAACCATTAGGATCTTCAAAGTCAGAACTATACAAAACCAGCGCATGGTGGCTTTAATCAACAGAGATGCACAATGTTCATTATGCAGGCTTGCTGCGAGGCAGTGTATGCATAAACATTTGTATGCAAAGAGAAACAAAACAGGCTCAGGTAATAACAAAAAGCATTGCAAAATGAATGAACAGCATCAAACATTCATTTATTCACTACAATATGTTATCGTATAGAGAAGTAGCAAATCTTAATTCGTCAATCATTATCCAGAATTTTATTCCACTCATTTATTCATTTCAGGCATAGAAAAGATGCTGGAAAGATTTCAAAATAATTTTCAGGCAATGCTCAATATAGGTTGAACTAAAACTAGTAATTGATTCTGCCACTGACACTAAGCTTTCACTTTTTTCACCTGTTTTCCATGTAGTTCTTACAACCCAGGACTCTTTAAGGCTGTCCTGTTGCTCACATCAACCTGAACCATTTGTTGGAATTGCTCTAGCAACTGATACCTGGTAAATAATTTACTGTAAGGAGCAATTTAATTTACAGCTCATCAGAGACTTGCCCTATAAATTATACTACAACACCTCTTTATATCCTCCAAAAGCAAAGTTAGCAAACATTGGTAATACTTTGTGATTTGAAATCAGGGGTGTCTGACCCGGAGGTGGCAGTGTTTGAAAGGGTTTTCCAGCAGTTGGTGACACACTGACTCTGCCTGCTGCCGTAGAGCATTGTCTCCTGAGAGATCACAGCTGTGACCGAGCTCAGCTGCATCGCTGCAGTCCTGAGGGAAGCATGGAACATGGAGACATTCAATTACAGAGAGTGCAGCTCATAAATGCACTTTGGCATTTATTTCAAATACAGTAGAAGTATCACAGAACTCTGAATTCACACCAAAAAGTGGCTTAAACTATGAATCTCCTATAATCAAATGGGTTGTTGCCTTTTTCTCTTTACTGGCAGGTGACTTTTTAGATCTTATTAGAAGCATCAAAATGATGTGGTTGCCTTTATTGTGTATTCAGAGAGCACAGATAGCAAAAAAAAAAGTGAAATACTCATTTAATATATTTAGTCCAGTACTTCATTCTGTTGGTCAGGAACTTTCCATGAGTTGCCAAAGCTGGCAGCATACTGGGACAAAGTTCCCACCATTGTGGTGAAATCATCTGTGGCACCAAGACACAAGTAAGTTACTGACGCATAACAAAGATGTGTAAACATTTAAATGTTAAAGAGTGAACTGAGTTATATCAAGAGAAAATGAAGAACAAATAACGCTGGGTCATACACAGTGGAAAAAAAAGAAGTTGGTGAATACGTGTGTCTGTATGTACAGTATGTATTTATGCATCTATTGCATTTTCCTCACCATCAGCGTTATTGTTGTAGACCCCGCAGAGCCCCCTGGTGGTTGCCAGGTGCTCGGTGGTGACTGTCAGGTAGACAGTGTTGGCCAGGTCAAACTTCAGTCTTACTCCCAGGCCGCTCTCCACAAACACAAAGTCCCCGAGCCAATGAACACTCACTCCTGCAAGAAGCAAAGAAAAACACGTTTTTTTTTTCTGCTGTAGGGTTCGACTTTGCTGCTCAATATTATTGATCAACAACATTTCATTTTAGAAGGTTGGTGAATGGTATTTCTAGTCGAGGCAAAGAAAGATATCATTCAGTATAAATATCCACTGATCCATTCACTGTGCTCTTGAATAAATGAAGATTTTTTTGTTTTATTTGTTATCTGTAAGATATTTAGAAGATGAGATTTATAAGAAGATTCAGTATTTATTGCTCAATAGATGCAACACACAGACCTGGACCTACTGGCCAACCTTCCTTTAAGATGTGTCGAAACAGTATTATCACATTGCCCGGTTAACAATACGAGACAAGAAATGGAACTAAGACAGACAGCTGAAAATGGTTTACCATTTTGGAAGCGTGGCTCTCCGTTTGGAACAGGGAGATTGTTCAGTGTTAAGTTCCTGTGATAAATTGAAACCAAATCTAGACCCAGCATCAACCTCAGAGCCTGAAAACAGAGAGCCACAGATGCATGAACATGTATGTACCACATAAAGAAGTTAAAAGCAGACATATCAATCACTGCTGAGCAAAGCTTCACAATTACCATTACCATTAACTACTGTTACATTATGGCTATGGCTAGAAAAACCTTGCAAAGTACCAGAATATTCCACCAATAATACCACTTCATCAAATCCATCAGTGGGGGAATCAGCCATATTTCACACCTTACTGCAGTGTCCTGTCCCATCACAGACTGTACTGATGTAAACTGCCCAGGTGCCATCAGTAGATGAGGCCAGCAGGTAAGTGCAGCTGCCCTGGAAGTGGAAGTGCTTCCTGTCGAAAGTGCGGTAGTGGGCTCCACCCCAGGACATGCAGGTGGCTGAGCTCTGAGGCACCCTGACGCTACCCAGCAGACCACCACGCACCAGAGGGGAGGACTGGGAGTCTGCAGAGGAGGGAGAAAGGAAGGAGAGGTAGTATGTATGATTCATCTCTCATGTGCTGACATATGAAATCTATGCAGTTAGCAGCTGCAGTGCATTTTATAAAACATTTGTAAACGAAAGATATAGACTGCTTTTGAGAAAGTTGTCTGTAGAAATCCCAAATTACTGCTTGTACAACATCCAAAACTGGTATGTAGGTCCACTATCTGCATGTGCATATGTGTGCATATGTGCGTGCATGTTCTCTGACCAGGAAGGAGAGTGTAGGTGCAAGACAAGCAGGTCTGGTCAGAGGCATTCTTCCAACTCAGCCCCCACAGGCTGCTGCAGCACTGCTCCATCGGCATCAAAGAGGAGTTATGAACTCCAGGGAACTCCTCACAGCTCCACGTAGAGTAGCACTGGCCTCGCATACCCACACCTGTGAGGAAGAGGACAGAGAGATAATGTTAAAAAAGAATGAAGGAAGGAAATGGAGCAGAAAAGGGTTAGAGTGACTCTGATTCTGACTGTGAAAATGTAAAAATGAGAGAAGAAAATGGGGCATGCCACACACTACACAAAGGTTTATATTGTTTTGTTTTTTTGTTTTACTGATTGGTAGACAATAGCATTGTGTTAGTTACAGTATTTTGACACATGTAAAATAAGGACGAATAATGCACACGGTGCATGGAACTGATGTCCTCGTCCTCACCCTCAGAGCAGCGCGGTCCGCTCCAGCCTTCACAGCATGCCCTCACTGTCTTGTTCACCATCTGGCTCTCCATCTCTGGGGGTCTAAGATCAATAGACACATCATAGTGTGAAAAGTCAATATAGTGACAATACTGTGTGTATTCACCATTGGCCACAGGAGAACTAAGGGTATTTCCTTTACATTCTCATCCTTTTGGGTACAGGTACAACTCAATACTGCTGCACCTTCAAAAGCACAATGCAGAGGCCAGGTGACCAAACGTATCGTTAAAGAATACATGTCGCATAAGGCATCGCTTTCAGAAATGTCTTACTTTGATAAATTCTGTAACTCCTGCATGACAATTTTTGTCAATTTATTTCATCAGCAGGTTGTAACATGCACATATATTTCTACTATCCCCCTTGATCATACCCACCTCCACACAGGTGCCCTTATCAACCAACAGGGGTCACTGTCAGAGTGACAAAGACACGATCCCTCACCACATTCCCACCACAATGCATTAATGGAAATGTGTTCTGTGCGAACATTTCAAGGTGGCTTTTTCATTTGATCAACACTGGCAATACTGCTGTAATGATTTTAAACTTAAGAAAAACCCTTAAAAAGAACTGAGAACAAGTGTTTGTCCCTTCTCCCTCTGAGCCACCGAATTGTTCACCAGAAACTCCTGAAACCTTACAGAATACAAGACAGGCCAACAGACTGACAATTGCTCAACTTTTCACTTACTTGTACAAGAAACAGGATGCTCTGGGACCCTGTTGTTTGTAGTATAATGCGATGCCATCATCACCCCCGTGCTTGATGCGCATCCTGTCCACATCTAGCCTCCAGCCCTGGGTGTTATACTGATACACCTCAGAACAGCTCACTTCAAACTGCAGACGTGGGGACAGAACTCGCTCCACTCTTTCCTCCACTGTGTGTTCACACCAGTGTCTGAAGCACAATGCATAGATTTAATTTCATATTTTAATTTCATATAATATATAATGTAAAATTCATTAAATATAAACTCTGATGTAAGTTTAAACATCGACGGTAGCAAGCATTTCTAATTCAACCAAGGTGGTCAGTGGGTTAGTCAAATCAATATGCACTTGTGTTTGGAGAAACATTATTTTCACATGAATTTACTGTGGTTTAACCAGAGTTATTGTGCTGTTTCAATGGTGTGGTCTGTGGACTGTTGTAACATTTCATTCTCTCTTTCCCACCTTCCTCATCCCCGCACTTATGTATAGTGTCTACAAAATGTGCTTAATGCTGTTTTGACTGGGCTGAATCACACTCACCCAAAACCCATCACTGTCTGCAGTCCAAACAGAGTCAGTAGCAGTGTCTCCATGGTCCTCCCTCAATGTTTGTGCTTAAAATTCCTATAAAAAACTTTGCTTTCAATTCTTTTTATATTCAGAATTTCCTAAACATCATAATATTAGTTTTAAATTCTAAACACTGCCTTGAAGATTGAAGAATAGAAAGCATTTTTTTTTTTGGCAGCGAAACAAATTCTTCCTCATATTTAATAATAAAAGCAAGGCAGGTTTACAGCCTGATGACAATTAACAAAAGGTACACTTACCTTTCAAATGCTTTTGGGAACTCTTAATAAGTCCTTGGCTTGTTTATCAATATTTATGTTTTTGAAGGTTCAGTGTCCTTTCTTTGGTCACTATTTTTATACATAAATGATACAGTCCTCAGTGAAGTGATACTTTGCCTTACAGGGGGAGCAGAGCCCCAGATGTAGGCTTTTAAATGCAGGGGGTGACTCACAGGATGTACAGTAGCATCTGAGCCTGCTGCCATTGGATATTAGTGGTAAAGTCACAGCTGGGAGGGCAGCCATTGGTGTCTGGACCTGTGACGGACACATCCTCTGACCTCGCCCCGTCAAACATTGCAGGACGCGGTAGGTGATGGCGGGGGTGGTGTAGCCTCAGCCACAGAATAAAGAGATGTTTGTCAGAGCCTAATCCTGTAAAGAGAGTCGTTTCGGGAAGGATGATGGGGCATTTATTCAATGAAGCATGTCAACAGACATGGGGACTGAAGGCTTTGAGACTCACCAATATCCCAAGTCTGACCTCATGACCCTGGAGTGAGGAGGCTCAAACACAGCTGTCACCACAGAACACCTTAGCCCAGAGGAGAGGAAGAAGATGCTACTGATGTCATAAGGGTTTGTTTTAATGTTATAACAAAACATGTGTCATAATGACTTTTCCTCCACGGATCCAGCAGCAATGAGCTGAGTGACTGTGTTAGTTCATTGCTTCATCATCATTTTTGGGAAGAAGGGTGAGTGTGGATACAGAACCAGAGGGTGTTTATTGGAATTTATGTTAACCTCACATTCAGACAACAAGAAACAAGATTTAGAGTCAACAGCCATGGCACTGAACTCAGTGCTAATGCAAATGTCAGCATGCTAACACAGTCACAATAACGTGCAGTGCTTATTATTTAACAGGTGTAAGTGGTTAATGCGTGTGTCAATCCATCTAGTAAATATTGAGCTATTTCAGTGGAAAAGTTAAGTTTCTACTCTACTTTTGCCCTAAGACAAAAAGTCAGGGAATTACCATGGTCAGTGGGAGTCATCCTCTGGGGACTGTACAAAATTTCATGGCAATCCATCCAATAGCCCTTCAGATACTTGGACTGAAGTGGTACATGCCATCCTTAGCCATGGCTAAAAACACACTGAAATCCTTTTCCATCCAAATGTGTATGCAAATTTGCTATCTGCACTGTAATTGTAGTAAGAAGATAAATCAAACAAACACAGACATCTGTACAAGAACTTATCTAAATTTCAGACAGAGGCCATTAGTCGCAAGCCCAGTGAAAAACATGCAAATGATGGAATAAACAATATAAGGCTGAAGTATGGCAAATAAATAATGAAAATAGACTGTACTGCAGATTGCTTTAAACTACACACTGGACACTTTATGCTTGGACCTTTGTGAAAAACCCTGAAACCCTAGCTATGGCCCTGACACCAATACCTAACAAATGACATATGACTGACAGCAAGCTAGAGAAACAGCAACGATCTTTATTCAAACTGATTTGCCCACAGTGTACATATAATAGCACAGCAGGACTAGCATGCAGTGTCAGGGTGAAATGCAGAAAAAGACTTAGACAAAGAAGTACTTACATTCAACAACTTTATCTACATGAAGACTGCTATCAACACCAAGCTGAGTTGCGTGAGAGAGAAAAAAAAAAAACTCTTTTAGTGATAAGACTTAAATTTTATTTTTCACAATACTCAATATAACAATAAAATGTAATGCATAAATGCAGACGGAATGACTCAGAAATAAGAAAAAGTTTTAGAACAAAGCAAAAGGAGATTATTTTAATAAGTAGTTCAATTCAGTTGTTCAAATATTTCTGAAATTTCATCTCAGTTTATAAACCTTTAATATTGACTTAGATTTGTGGCTTTCACTTGTTTCATACAGTGATCACTTAAAGTAAAGAAAAGAACAAAATTGTCTCAATAAATGTCCCAATAAATCCCAAAACAATCCCCTTCCTCGCTAAAGATGGAGCAGGAAGACTTCTATCTGAACCCCATATGCGCAATCCAACTACCTGTTAAATAAAACTTTATTCGAATATAAATTGGAAACAAATCAAATCTAATTTTAATCTTAAACCCTTTAATCTTCTATCCCTAGTAGTACCCATTCCCAAGAACCCCACCTTTGCTCCGAGGGTCTGGATAGAATATTCTCTATGTGGGGTGGAATAGGTGTCCGTTGTACGGAATATGTAGAATTTATATAGAACGTGTCTTTTCTTCCTTCACAGAGCTACAAAGGAACTACAGAGTGGAGAACAATAACTTCCGTTATCAACAAGTCAGGTGTTCACATACAGAAACAGATAAAAGTTTCTAGACTGAGGAACAATCAACAAATCAAAGATGATATTCAAGCAAATGAAAGTCATTATTCCACATATACAATACCCTATTATCAATAAGTCCAAGATGGAAGAGGAACTTGGTGAACCAATTCCAGAGAAAACTAGTTAACTAGTTAATTGTTTGCATGCATAGCAGCATACTGACTCTTTATTAGTCATTATTAAGCACTTACTAAATAATTATTCTACATGCAACTGCTTGGCCATAAACAGCTCCAGTTGCTAATGTTAAAGACCACAAACCAAGCCACAAATCCTGGTGTAGTCATGGACTCAGAGCTACATTTTAAACCCCCAAAATAGACACTGACAAAATCAGCCTTCTCTGGCCTTAGGTATATGTATAGAATTAAAAGAGCTGTGTCTGTGCTGTCCTTTCATTTAAAAACAGGTTGCCTTTACTCAGCTGCGGTGGTGGTGTCTCAACAGGTCTCTCTAAAAAGTCAGATGGCTGCAGCTGATTCAGAATGCTGCTGTTAGAGTTCTCACTAAGACCAGGTGAGCAGGTTTAGAAGTGACTTCAAAATACTACCGTTGACTTATAAAGTCCTGAGAGGTCTAAGGCCAAAATACAATAATAATATAATATAATGCAGTTCTGCTATACTATTCCCAGAGTCAGTTGTAAACATGGGGAGGCAGCATTCAGTTTTTATGCACCACATATCTGGAACAAACTGCCAGGGTTAGGGTTGCCTGCACCAACTCTCAGTTCATATCTTGCATTGAACTGTAGCTACACCGTGATTATGTTCTCTGTCTTATTATATTTTAGCTTTATTTTACTCTTTTTAAATGATATGCATGTCTTTTTATATTGTCGTTTTATGTTGGTTTTATTTCTTATGCAAAGCACCTCGAATTGCACTCACTTGAAAAGTGCAACACAAGTACATTTTCCTTGCCTCCTGCAGGGTTATCTAAAAACAGCACCTGTTATTTCATCATATTTACAACTCACTGTTGGCCAATCAGCCTCTGTCACAGCAGGTTAAATATAAGCAGCAGTCTGCTGATCCTTGTTTCCATAAGAGTTTTCTTCAATTACTGAAGCAGGAGAACAACTACAGGTCAAGTACTTTGTCTGTTTCTTTGTTCCTGATACACAGCCTAAAGTGTTTCTCAAGGAAGCATGGGACTTTTCCAAGGTTAGTGCATTATGTATCATAACATTATTACATAAATGTTATTATATACGCATGTTAGAAAATCGAATTAAGTTGAACTTGATCATTTTTTAACTGACATATGAGTCCAGTTTACCTTGGCCGTGTGCAGCACAAACACAAAACAAAGGCAATGTATACTGTGAGTGCCTCACAGCAGAAGCTTATATGTACCGTTTGTGTTCCTGTGGAGGAAGAGAGGAGAGACTAATGTAACAGAAGCAAGTGAGTAAAGGGAACCAGGAAGAATTGCTCATCAAGCTGTGAAGAGAAGAACAGGAAGGTGAGACAAAAGGTGAGACTTGTTGATTTGGTTTATAAGAGAGTAATTCTAAGAAACAGGTTGTAAAATATTTTGGATAAAAAAGTCTGAATGAAATTTGTAGAAAGAGAGCTCTTCTTTCTAAAACTCCCTTAATCAAATTGCTAAATTACAAGATGTCTAAGATTTTTGTTATTCTCAAGAAAAAAAATTACAAAATGCATTCTCTGAACATATCCAGTTTCTTCTTCTTCATTAACTAAATTCATGCTTGATCTTTTTTCCATGTTACTACAGCCATGAAGCTTCTCTGTCTGCTGCAGCTGCTCTGCTTGGCTGGTTGCAGTGCTTCTAGATCAAGAGAGTGGGCTCATCATGGTGCCCCCATGTTTGCCGACCTCACAGTGCGTGAGATGAAAGCCGTCCGGGCCTACCTGCATGGTATTCCAGAGATGGGGCTCACTGATGCTCGTAGTAAGACTATGAAGAAGAACAGCATCCTTCTGATAGAACTCCATTTGCCAAGGAAGCATGAAGCCTTGAGAGCTCTGGACCGTGGACAGGCCAAACCCCCACGTGAAGCCTGTGTGATCGTCCAGTTCGGAAAGCAGACCAAGCCCAACATCACTGAGTACATTGTGAGTCCTCTGCCATCCCCAAAGTCCCACAGAGTCAAGACATTCAAGGGGGATAGGCCTATCCAGTTTGAATCAAGGCCTATTACTGCTGTAGAGTACTCCCATATTAATGACATGCTCGACAAGATCACAACTAAAGTTCACAAGCTCCTGTTTGAGACCACAGGAGGGTTTTCCTTCACTAACTGCACTGACCGCTGCCTGACATTCTCAGACATAGCCCCCCGTGGGGAGGGTCCAGGTGAGAGGAGGACCTGGTTCATGTTGCAGAAGTTTGTGGAAGGTTTTTTCCTCCACCCAATTGGGTTTGAGATATTGATCAACCACCGGGACCTGGATCCAGAGAAGTGGACTGTGGAGAAGATCTGGTACAACAGCATGTACTTCGACAGTGTTGAGGAACTGGTAGAAAAATATGAATCAGGAGGAGTGGAGAAGGTCAAACTGCCGGATCATGATGACAACGACTTCTTCTCCTCTTATATCCCCCGTGGTCAGAGCAACACCCCCACTAATATCCATGGGCCAAAGCTTGTGGAACCCCAGGGACATCGCTATCATCTTGATCGCAATTTTGTCGAATATGCTGGATGGTCCTTTGCCTATCGAGTCCGCTCATCAGCTGGTCTTCAAGTCTTTGACCTCCGCTTCAATGGAGAAAGGATTGCCTATGAGATCAGCCTCCAAGAAGCTATTGCTTTCTATGCAGGTGATACTCCTGCGGCCATGCAAACAAAGTATATTGATGCAGGCTGGGCAATGGGCACCTCAAACTTTGAGCTGGCATCTGGAATCGACTGTCCAGAAATTGCCACCTTTGTTGACCTCTACCACTACTTTGATACAGACAAACCTGTGCGCTACAAAAACGCACTCTGTATTTTTGAGATGACCACTGCTATCCCTCTGAGAAGACATTTCGACTCTGACTATCAGGGGGGATACAACTTCTATGGAGGGTTGGAAAACACTGTGCTGGTGTTGCGGACGACATCAACAGTTTACAACTATGATTACATCTGGGACTTCCTCTTCTACCAGAATGGGGTGGTGGAGGTGAAGGTCAGTGCTACTGGATACATCCATGCTACTTTCTTTACACCTAATGGACTTCACTATGGTACCAAGGTGTACAACTATGTGCTGGGTAACCTGCACACACACCTCATCCATTATAAAGTGGACCTGGATATTGCTGGTGAGTTTTATGGTACAATCACCCAGTTTGAGGTTTTAAAGCAGTAACTCTTTATTTACCACTGACTTCCTTCTTTGACAAGATCAGTGGAAACCCCACTATCCAATAAATTATGGTCATTTTTGATGATTCTGCAACTTATGATTTATCTAGCAAGGTGCAAAGTAAGGGTATAATGGGTCAGACTCTCATGTGAGAGGCCGGAGTTGATATCCTGTCAATTATCTTTTTTATTAAATATAATCCAACGTTTAGCAGAATCTTATATATCTACCACTGTGGTCTTTAAAGAAAAGTGATGACTTATCATTTTCTTTACACCAATCCTAATATATTTTGTTTATATTGTGTACTTTGAAGGCAAGGACAGAAAAGGCAAAGCAATGCAAATGTATTTGTATAGCACCTTTCTACAACAAAGAAATTCAAAGTGCTTTGAATTGAATCTGAAGGTGTGAGAGCAGTGAAACGAGAGAAAAGAGAGGGCACAAAGAACTCTTTTATTGATGCCTGTCCAGATAAAATCTGGACTTTTCCCTGTCATAAAGGAAACAGACTTGGCCTATCAATTTTGTGCAACTGTTCTGTTGAAATGTGTGATCAAGGCTATATGTGATGTTGGCTATGTGCCATGCATGAGTGAATAACTTAATCTTGTACAACCTGTCTGTCACGTCTACCACCTATAAAGTACATTAAACCTAACTATAGTGAAAAAACTGCAACGGAGATGACTGATACAAAAGTGAATGAATGTCTAGTGTCTCAGCAGACTGCTTATGCCTTGACATCTGACTTTTCCTCTTTGCTGACATTGTGACACAGGTCGAGAGAACAGCTTTGAGACGATGGATCTGAAATTAGTCAACTTCACAAATCCCTGGAGCCCGAAGAATTTCGTTGTCCAGTCCAAAATACACAGGACAGAGCACAAGAACGAGCGATCTGCTGCTTTCCGCTTTGGCAAAAAATTCCCCCGCTATGTCCACTTTAACAACCCCAATGAGAAAAATAAATGGGGGCACCAGAAGAGTTACCGTATTCAGTTTAACTCACATGCCCACAGTGTCCTTCCAAGAGGCTGGAGAGAGGAAAATGGCATCAGTTGGTCAAGGTTAAAAAACTTTTCCTCATATGTTGTGAGAAAAAACGTGTTGTAGGTATAACTTGGGTAAAATATTTAAACGCAAGATGCCATTTTTTTTTTATGGGAGCCACCATAACAGATGTCCTGGTGATTATCTGTATAAAAATGTTGTCATATATTGTACCTATGGATACATTAGGATCCTTTTTTTTTTTTAATTTAAGTGGATTTTAAGAAAGTTTGGACACAACATACAAAGTTTGCAATGATTAACCCAATGAAGGATCAGTGGGGTTAAGGAGGTTAATCTCTGGACTGAGATTCTGGTTAGAAATAAAATCAATGTAGAGTTATGGTTTGGGAGTAAACAGAGGCACAGCAAACACTTTGTAGAGTATTGTCTTTTTCACGTAATAGTGAACGACTAGTGTTGGGCTATCCAAGTAAAGTGCACTTGATTCATGAAATCTGCTGTGTTCCTTAACACCCAAAGGGAGATAACTATGTCAAATGGTTGAATAACATCTTTTTGACTGAGCACAACAGTGATGGATAGAATTAAAACAACAAAGGCCTACTTTTTAAATAACTAATTGACAGATTGAGAAGTCTGAATGAATCATTGTGCAGTCAGAGTTAGAATGAAAAACTGTGTCTCTGCAGGTATCCTCTGGCTGTGACTCGTCATAAAGATAGTGAAGCCACCAGCAGCAGCATTTACGCCCAGAATGACCCCTGGAAACCTGTTGTGTCATTTGAGGACTACATCCGCAATGATGAAGACATAGTCAACCAGGTACAGTCAAGAATATCAGACTAGACTCATTATTTTGCATTCCCTTAAACCTAAAAGCCATTCCACTGAAAAATCCAACACATCCCATTTCAAACTCTTAAATAAAATTATCTAAATCGATGATTTTTTGAAGCCTTGCACCCTTATGTTAATGAACACTGGCAGAAAGTACTTGTGAATTAGAGAGGAAAAATGTATCCAAACACTTAGTGGTTCGCGCGGTAACTTCCTATGATCATCACCAGCAGTAACACTTCAAGCATTTTTGTTACATGGATTTTGATATTTGACAGGTGTGTGGTGGCTAAAGCAAAATTATCTGCAAGTCCATTTTTAACTGGTGCAAGAAGTCACAGTTCACAAATGAACAGCATTCTTTGTGAGGTTTCAAGTGGATTCTTAGAAATGTGGTTTACATTCCAGCGTGAGAGTGTTTGTCTGAGAAGTTACGTCAGTGGTTTTAGTTCGCTGTTCCTAAAATAATCTGTTAGTTCTGGTCACTCACCATCACGGAAACTCACAAATGCTGACATTTCCATCTGCTTGCACTTTTGTAGTGAAAATAAACACCTGGAGAAGAAAATACTGCCTTTTAAAGATCTTTCATTAATACAAAATATCTGAGTTTGTCTCTGCAGACTACAAAATTGAATATCACAAAGTACATAATGGCTCATATAGTAATGCAACACCCTCTGTTACCCTCCCAGATACTCCCCTCTCTGGCCTAATTATTACACAACAAGATACATCTGAATGATGTTTTTGCCAACTTCCAAATAGTTTCAGTTTTCTATTCAAACTTTCCGGCAGAATCATAGAGAGGTCACAAATTATCTGGGTTACATCACGACACGAAACAGTTGGATAATGGAAATGTTTTCATAGTAATTATGAAATTCTATTTGAAACCCTTAATAAAACACGAGTAATACTTTTTTCCACTACACTTTCAAGTAGATAAAACTGACCTGTTATGTGTTCTATTCTAAAGATTCTAATGCTCTCCTTTGTGCAGGACCTGGTGGCCTGGGTGACAGTGGGCTTCCTGCATGTGCCTCACTCAGAAGACATCCCCAACACGGCAACACCAGGCAACGCAGTGGGCTTCTTCCTCCGACCCTTCAACTTCTTTGATGAAGACCCATCATTGGCATCCAGAAGCACCGTCATCATCCGGCCAGCCAAGGATGGCAAGCTCAAGGTCCAGAGATGGACACCTGAAGTCGTCGGTCACTGTGTGACAGACAAGCCATTCCTTTACAATGGCACTTATGCAGGAGTCTAGAGGTGTTTTTCATGGTTTCCCAAAAAGTTTTTTCACACATATAGAATTTTTACTCAAACAGCCAGTGTGTAGGATTTAGTGGCATCTAGTGGTAAGGTTGCAGATTGCAAAACAGCTGAACCCCTCCCTTTCCAAGTATGTAGATGGCCTTCAGGTAATGTTAAAAAAAAAGAAAAAAGCAAAGGGCTCTTTGTAGAGCCAGTGTTTGGTTTATCTGTTCTGGGTTACTGCAGAAACATGGCACTGCAACATGGCAGACTCGGCAGGAGAGGACCTATTTGCAACTAATTTCAAGCCTCATTTAAAGCTAGCAAAACTAATAAATTTCAAGTGGTTGTACATTGCTGAAAGCACATAATTTCTGCCAATAGATCCCACTGAATTCCTAAAGCACAATGGGGACCTCAGATTAAAACCATTTGATTACAAGTACATATAGTCACATTTATTTTCAGTAATGTCTAACAATGTGACAACCTTGAGAGAGACAATTATTTGTAAAATTTAAGTTTTGTTTAGATTTATGTGAAAAAATAAGTACATCTTAAAAAGGTAAAAGTTGACATTATGTCAACATTTTTTTCATAAATGATGCCTGTCATAGCTGCTTATATATACACTGAAATCATACATTTTGTTCTATAAAATCAGACTCATTGTTGCATCAATTGAAGAAAAACATGGATTTATTACTCAGATCATACACGTGCAATGTTAATCTTAATGTTAGAATTAATGTACCACTCGAAATCAAACCACACATGTAACCTGGTAGGGGGGAGGGGAGGCAGTGTGGGGCATAGGGGGCTTTGAGATCTCCTGTAATCCCATGTTGGGTCTCCATGGCTGAGGTTTAGCGGCAGCGAGCATCCAGGATGCAGGATGCTCTGCATCCGCCCTGCTTGTGGTAAACTGCAGGCATGCTCTGCTTGCCTCCACTGTGGGAATGTTTTTACTGGAAAGACAACAGTCCTTACAGAGCAAACAGCCTGATTCCGGATCCTTCCCTGCAAACAGTCCAGGATACCTTCTGGCTGTGGCATCACCCCTGGAAACCTAACTTTACATACAATCTGACACAATGTACTGAATATCAACAGCACATGTAACAGCTTTGTCCTTTATGTAAGCATTCCTAACATACCAATGTCACTTTATATTTCTCAATCAAAAGATTTACTGAGTCACCAAATAAATCAAACCACTGATCACACTGTATGTTTTGGATTAGATTTTGATAAGCCATTTCTGTATCAAACAACAATGACTACTCTCAGGTCTATGTTAGCCAGGATGCAAAATATAACTACTGAGGAGAGAGGTGGTTGTTGCCGTGGCAAAGTTGGTTTGTGTGAAGGGCAAATAATGAGTGGTTTTGGAGTGGGGAAAAAGAATCTGGCCAACAACTGTTGTCAGGATTTTCACAATCTGAAAACTTTTTTTTTTTTTTATAAGTGTGTGCTGATGTTTTACAGTTTGCATAGTAAAAGAGGAATAATATGAAAGCCACACACGCAAGAGTGAATGAACGGTGTTAGAGGAAAGGACAAAAAAAAAACAATGTCAATTGTGTAACAAGCATTCCTATAGCTATTCCCATGGAAATGAGAGTCTTGGCGTCACAGACAAACTTTAAGAAAGCAGTAGCAGCAGTAAACAGTTTTTTCATTCTGGCATGTCATAGTTTTATGTATAAAATCTTCCAAATAACAGCTTCATCATATCATCATATCATTCAGCTTCAGTCTTGGTTCTTTCATAACTTCCTGGGCAGTCTGAAATTGATGAAGACATACTGTTATGTGCATTCAAATTGAATACTAACAGATAAAACAGGTTTACATTTGCATACAGTCATTATAAGTTTTACAAGACAGCATATATCATATTTCTACACACATTCAGCAGTGGATCTTATACTATAGTATTGTGATAATAAATATAGGGTCTGAACTTAAATATACAAAGATAATTACAAAACCTAACCTGCAAAAGAAGATAAACAATGTGCAAAACAACTTGTGGATATATCTGCATTAATACAACAAATATTTCTAGAAGTTTAAAGGATGTCAAACTATTGCCAAGCTTGAATAAAAAGCCTGGGAACATAGTTGGTCACTTGTTGCCACCTAGTGGTTTCCTGAATAACTGTTTGGCCTGTTCAGATCATCAGTTGCTGAATATCCAATATGCTGTGGTGGACACATTCCATGATTGTGCTTTGAAAGATTTTATGATTAGTCTTCATTTAAGAAGTAAAACTACAATGCATGTTTCAACCACAATGCTCACATTTGTGTTCTTTCTTCATTATCATTATCAGAATGTGACAATGACAGCAGAGCATTTGGATCCAAATGCAGCAGGAGACAGCAGGCAGACAGGATCAAATGCTGACCTCTTGTTGGAAATACTATAACAGAGACACAGGAGAGACACAGGAGCAGGTGGGTGGTTGGAGTAGAGAAGCTCAGGTAAGGGGGATGAGGTGAATGAAAGGGAGGGAACAGCAGGCTGGAAAGAAGCACAGGAGGGAAACACAGGACTGTGACAGGGCCATGACACAGAAGGCAAAAGACTATGTTGGACCATCAGTAGACAAGGACAGTAACTCCATTCAGCTGTATGGAGAATTTTCAATTGGTTGAGTACATCATGAGACACAGGCCTCTTCATTTCTAAATAGAAATGGTTCCAGGTAAAGGGACACTCCTGATGATAACTTTATCAATAATGGGGAGCCCTAATCTGGCTCTGACAACAGCTATACATGTAGGGTTAGGATTCTATAATGTCTTCTGTGGTTCTGGAGCGGGTTTGTCAAGTCTGAGAAAGTGTTAAAGCAGGTAATGTATTTTAGAAGCATGTTTTGTTATATTTGTTGAAATTCTCTTTACATCCCAACAGCCATCAATAAATCAAATTCTCAGACAAAAAAAAGAAAACAATCTGGTATCTGTGTTTATTGGAGGCCTGTAATAAATGACTGGATGGCTTACCTGCCTGTCCACCTGCAGTGCATGCCTGCCTATCCGCACACACTCTCCCTGTGCGCTCATTGCCCACAGCAGGAGTCTTCCACATGACTTGGCAGATAAATTGCCCAAGCTATAGCAAGCTAGTTGCATAAGAATGGCAGAGAAAGTGAAGCCACAATTTCCCAATGCTAACATGCTACCTCGACTGTTACTATTTTGGTCAAATCGGTGTTTCCACAGACTCACAGGACATGCCTACTTCATGACACACCCTGGAAACGGTTAGGTTTTAACTGCTTGGTTAGGGTTAGGAGAAGACCTCACGCCGTGTGTCATGTATAGAAGCCAGTGCGTCATTTAATTGTTCTTGTTTTAGTTCAGTCTCACCCCTCTCATCACCCCTGTTTCCAGCTGCAGCAAACAAATGCTTAAAAACCGAGAAGTACATCACGGTCAAGAATTCAGAAAATGTCAGGAAAGTATGCCAATACTTCAGTGCCACTGGTGCATGATGGTGATGTTGAGGCAGTATTAAGTAAGGAAAAAGCAGATATGTTTGTTAAGGTCTTTCAGAAGGTTCCCTGTAAAACATAGGGAGAGGAAGATTTGACGAGGAGGGAGATGGTGTTCAGAGCTATGCAGTGGAAATAAAATCATGAAGAGGGAAATCACCATCCAATAAATGAGTTTTTAACTATGGAGGAATTAAGAGATGCAGTTAATGCTAATGAATCAATTAAACATTTAGATGATATTTTGTCAGAAGAATTCTTGAAATACCGCAAAGTGGAAACATCCATCCATCCATCCATCCATCCATCCATCCATCCATCCATCCATCCATCCATCCATCCATCCATCCATTTCTATGCCACTTATCCCTTTCGGGGTCGCGGGGGGGCCGGAGCTTATCTCGGCTGTCAACGGGCGAGAGGCGGGGTACACCCTGGACCGGTCGCCAGCCGATTGCAGGGCAAGTGGAAACATGCAGTGCTAATTCCCATTTTGAAGCCAGGAAAAGATCCATCTATTCCATTTTCATATCATCCAATTGCTCTGACATGAGTTTTGTGTAAAACAATGGAAAGATTGGTTTCAGACCTTTCTATATTCTTGAAACAAATAAGTATTTTGTACAGTATCAAAAAGGATTCAGGAATGAGAAAAGCACTGTGAATTCTGTTACCATATTAGATCAGGATATTTGGAGGGTCAAGATTTGTATGGAGGCAGTAGTTGTATGATGCAGGTATTGAAGGAAGCTTGAATAATAGATCCATCCAAGTGAGGGTAGGGGAAGTTTTTTCTGGAAGTATTGAAAGCCAAAATGGTACCCCTCAAGGATCGGTTATTAGGCCTTTGTCATATTCAATGTAATGATTAATGATATTTGTCAGAATATTCCTCATTATATCATCTTTATTTGCAGAGGATGGTGTCATTTGGAGGAGGTTGAAAAATGTTACTCACTTGGCTTTATAAATTTAAAAATGCTTGAACCATGGGGAAAAAAATAAACAGTACTTTAATAATTCAGTTCCCCAAACTATGATATTTGGTTGGAAGAAAAAAGTTCCTGATTTAAACCTTTGACGCACAGGTCTCCACAGTTTGTCCAATAGTGATTGGGAAGCACAGCGAGAAAATTTTGTTCATGATAAGTCAAGCAATGATGAGGTTTAGGATTATGGTTGTGTTGTGTTTGGATCTGCATCTGTCTTTTAGATGATTCCTGAGAATTTGCTAGAAGATGGGGAAACTTAATGGCGTCGCTTGGGCTGGGCATTCCGGGCTGTAGCCCCGAAGGTTTTTTCTTTAAATAATAAAAGACTTCCTAGGCTACACTGGTGTATCCTCACTCTGATCTCCTTCAGAAGCCTCCTCTCTCCTTGCGCCTCGTCTCCTTCAGGTGCATTTCAGCAATTGGAAGATCATTCATCATGGCGGAGGGGAAATGACTTCCGGGTCAACGAAGGAGAGAGGAGACGAGGAGGCACAATTCAACGTAATGAAAAGCATCCTCTGTCATGGGGATACCAGGATCCAAATGCAGCGCCAACACAATGTGAGTCTCTCAGATACTGTTATACAGAGGGGGCAAGACGAAACTCGTATTCAGGGTCACAGAAACAGGGGTCTTTATGGGGAAACAGGAGAGCAGTCGAGGTCAAAGACAGACTGGGTCGAAACCAGGAAATCTGTCCAAAGGTAAATGCTGGAGAGTCTTGCATGAGAGCTTAGGACAATCTGGCAAAGAGTGAGTGTGAGGAAGCTGCTTAAGTATGGCACTGATTGTGAATAGCGTCAGGTGTGCGCTGGCTGAGCAGGTGTGCAGATGAGGGCAAGAGTGGCAGCGGATAAGGAGCTGGCAGACTGTACACTTGTAATAAGCAGGTGGTTTAGCCACTGTTCGAATGGTGTGCGAACTGATGAATGCAGACTTGTGTTATAAAAGCGGTTTGAGTGATCATCAGACTATAAAAGTGCTATGCAAAGTCTATATACCATTTACACCCAGCCCAGAGCTGAACTGTTGCCGGCTCACCCTCGACCACGCCTCCCTGCACCTGAGCGACGGACCTGCGATTTATCTGCATGTCCCTGACCCTCTTCTTCTTTTTCAGCCTGAAGCCTTCACCTTCTTCATCTTCTTCTTAAAGAAGATCACCACCTGAGCAATGGTGACGGAGAGGAACTGAGTCCCCGGGCGCCGCTGTCAGCTGGCAGCCCACCGCTCCTGGTCTGCCAGAGGAAGGACATTCCAGGATGGGATAAATGCGGAGAAATAATTTCACAGAAGCATGTTGTGTGCAGTCCCCACCAAGTAACTCTGCATGGTGTGTGAATTGTAACAATAAAGGTTTTCTTTCTTTCTTTCTTTCTTTCTTTCTTTCTTTCTTTCTTTCTTTCTTTCTTTCTTTCTTTCTTTCTTTCTTGTCACTGTGGTCCAGCGTCTCCTGAACCAGCTGATTGAAAGGAACTAATTTCTCCCCCTATGTGTGAGTCGCTCCAGCGAAAGCCTCTCCTTAGATGTTTTATGCTAAGTGAAAACATTATTAAATAAAGAACCTGTTAGGATCCTACCTTCCTGTCTCTCCTTTTGTGTCTCCTCCCCTCTTTCCCTGTGTGTGTGTGTGTGTCTGTCTGTCACCCCTGTTCCCGCGGCTGGGCATCCCTGTACCTGCAGCCGGCTCCGCTTCCTGGTGCTCACCTGAGCACACTTTCTCATTGTTTGGAGTATTTAAGGAGCATGCAGTCTTCTTCCAGTCGCCGGATTATTCTTGCATCCTCCCATGATGGTGTTTGGTCTACTGGTTAGTAAGTACTACGTCTCTTGTTTCTATCTCTTCTCAGAGAAAGTGTTTTTTCGTTTGTCTACTTTCCAGCCACTTACTGTGTGCTGTGTTTTCTTTATTTCGGTGTTCTCCTGCTGCTTCCACGCGTGCCTCTCTCGTCATACCCGCTTCATCGGATTGTGTTTCATCCACATTGTTTTCGAGTGCGCTTTTTGTTATTGTTTTTCTACTCGTTGAGTGTGTTTTCTGCTCTCGTTTTGTTAATAAATTATTTTCGTATTCACACAAGTCCTGTCTCCGGGTCTGCATCTCTGGGTCCAACTATTTGGCGGCTAGCCAGCCTAACAGAACCATATTAATAAACTGTGTAAATGAAGTGACATTATGAAATAAAAAATGACCAGAAATTACATTTCATGCATGCAATACAAGTGTTATTTGGACAAAATTCCATTATGAAATGACACAACAAACTGATGTATACGACAGAAAAAATGTATATCCAACTCTGTAGTCATCAGTAATAATTGAGTATTGAGTGTTTAGCCTACTGGATCATTTCAGAGGTTCAATGTGCTGATGAAAAGAAACTCATTTGGACAAGATTCTCTTTGACCAATAAGGATGTGAAATTTGATTTTCAGAAGAGGTGAAATCAAATATACATCCCACTTGAACGTTGCCTGCTCCTGACATCCAAGAGGAGCCAGGATAAATGTGATTTGAGGAGACACAGAAAACGAAGCACTCCTTTCACTGAGAAAAGACCCAAAAATTTACAGTAATGCAATGAAACGGCTGTAGTTTGTAAGTTTGTAGCTAGTGCTAGTAATTAATCGCTTCACTAAGTGTGGCTGGAGCTCATTACACACATCTGAATGCCGATGAAATTTAACGGTCGGGCAAGCTTCAACAGAAATGCTTGTTGTATTCCTACAGCTTTCATTAATAAGAAATGTTATCAACAGCAAAGTAAAATTGAAGTGAATCATATGCAATGGTCTCTGCCAAGTATGTGTGTAACGGGGTAATGGAGGACCCAATTGATTTACTGGGAACACAAGACATCGGACAACCGGAGCAACAATGTGCCATACTGAGCACTAGGAGTTAGTGTGAGGAGAGCGGATCGAACGCGGAAATCACTGACAGATTTCAGCAAGGTCGAAATCACTCTCGGAGGAGGAATGTGCTCTTTGTAACCACCGAGGCGGTAAGATCTGCACACCCACAGACACAGGGCTAGGACAGAAGGAGTAGTCAGGCACAGGCGAGGTCGGATACCGGAGATCAAACTGGAGAAGAATGCTGGAGAGTCTGGAATGGCGCAAAGACAATGTGGCAACTGGGAAGAATGACAGTGTGGCTTAAATACCCTCCAGATGAACCTAATAGGCTAGGTGTGCAGATAGACAGGTATGGGGCGTGGCTGAAAAGCTGCAGCACAGGTAAGTGCTATGCAGGACTGTGACAATGTGAGACTTTTGCAATTGTTTTTTATTGTTTAGTAGGTGATGTTTACAGTTGTGACATTTGATAGTGTGGATACAGAACGGCAAGCATCATTTTAATAATTCCGGACTTTGATCTTAATGTCTCTGTCACTGTGTTTTTCTCAGCTGAAACAGACACAGATACAATTGGTGTCAGAAGTGTTGGAAATCCTTCAGTCGGTTTGGTAATAAAAGGCATGATTCACAGGCACTGCAGAGAAACTACCAGTGTGAACAATGTGGATACAGAAAAACACCTGTGTAACCATAATGGACCATACCAGTGTGACCAATGTGGAGTTTCACCCATTTGGAAATTTACAAGACGCACCTTGAAGTCCACACCAGAGAGAAGCCATGCCAGTGTGACCAATGTGAAAACAGTTTGTTTGCTAGGTACTGACAAGAGCCACCAGTGTGTCCACACTGGAGAAAAGCTGTACCTGTGTGAACACTGTGACGAGGATTTCAGTTGCTTAAGTAATTTCAAGACACACCTGCGAGGCCACACTGGAGAGAAGCCATACCAGTGTGACCATTGTGAAAAAGAGTTTACTCAGTCCAGTGATCACAACAGACACCTGTGCACCCACACTCGTGATAAACCATATCAGTGTGAGTAGTGTGGAAAGAGGTACACTAAGTAGCTACAATCAGCACCTGAGTCTGCCACACTGGGGAGAAACCATACTGGTGTTCCCAATGTAAAAGATTACTTGCTTTGCCAAAATCCTTGAATGGACATAATTGTCTTGATGTAAATGAAGAGAGCTTTGACTGTGAAAAAACTTCTTTTTTTTTTTTTTTGTTGTTACAGCTCAGACAATACTGGTGGAGTCTACCACTCCCGTGCAGGATTCCCATTGCCCGTCCAAGCACAAGGGATTCACATGAAAATTCTGCATGTATGAAATGCAGTGCAGGCAATGGAGCCATATATTCCATTCATACCTGGTATTGAAATTTCTATCTGGACACATTATCCGAAAAAGGAAAATTGTGAAAATGTGATCAGGTCTGCCTTACCAACAAACAGTTATGTTTTTAGCTGTGACGACAGACAAGGGGAGTCAACAGTTCATAAACAACATCAACAAGCAGAAGAATGATTTCGTTGAATAATTTTGACATTAACTAAATGTATTTTTCTCCTCTGTATATAAGATGCTTGACAGGGCATCCTGTCTCCTACTCTTGTCTTGGCTTAACTCCTCTAAAAAACAAATGACAGGCAAGCAGAGACAACATTTAATAAATATATCAATGAAGCAACCAGAAGAACTTTTAAGCAATATAGAAATTGTGGTAATGATATTAAATGAATGCAGATTTCCTTTTTGAGGGGGTTTACAGTGTATAGCAGTCTTGCCTTCTCTCTTCAGTGAAGCGAGGTCCTCGTGCCTCATGATCAGCAAACTATTTACAAGTGTACAATATTTAGTCTTCAGTCAACCATATTGTTGATAATTTGCAGCATATTTACATGGGTGCTGGTGCTAGACTCTACCAGGGACCTCACCTGCCAGGTGCAAAGGTCGGCACTGAGGAGTCAAAACCTGCTGCCACCCTGCAAGCATGAGGGTAAAAAGACAGACACACCTTTAGGCGTTTCTCTGGAGGAGACAGACAGCTTCTATGTTCTTCTTCTTCACTGTTCTCTCTGGAGTCTTTCCTGAACCGACAGCAGTTATCAGTTCAGTGCTGTCAGGGTTGTACACAGGGGAGATGACTCTGCTAACAGTTCGGCCATCGATCTCCATGCATTGGACACAGTTTCTGCGGCCCACTGTTGGGGCTCCCAGCTCTGTCCTCTCTGGAAGAACTATGGTCGGAGCAGCAGCAGACCCTGCAGTGGACACCATCATATCTGACCTCCTTCCATGAGCAGAGCTGGTGTGGTGTTCTTCTAAAGGATGTGGCCATCTGATGTGAGTGGAAGGTTCCCTTGAATGGAGTTACAGGGGAATTCTTGGAGCGTGTGATCACGTTGTGATACAGGCTCAGGATGGAGTCCATCATGGAGTCCATGTTTGTGCTGTTCACAGGGCGGTTCCTCAGGATGGCCATTATCAGCTGAAGGACAGGATGACTTGATAAGACTCACGAAAGGCCAAATTAACACGTCGAACTAACAGAGAATTTATGACTTTAAAGCACTGTCATTTGACACAGAAGAACAGAAGGACTCACAACAGGACTTACAGTACTGTAAAAAACTTGATTTGACATGATTCATGTGTTAGGATCTGGATTTTTTAGTTGTTAGTTCCTGTTTTCGGGCTGCACGGTGGTGCAGCAGGTAGTGCGCGTGCCTCACAGCAAGAAGGTTGCCGGTTCGATCCCCGGGTCAGGCGGGGCCTTTCTGTGTGAAGTTTGCATGTTCTTCCCGTGCATGCGTGGGTTCTCTCCGGGTACTCCGGCTTCCTCCCACAGACCAAAAACATGCTCATTAGGTTAATTGATGACTCTAAAATTGTCCGTAGGTGTGAGTGTGAGCGTGAATGTTTGTCTGTCTTTGCATGTGGCCCTGCAATCGGCTGGCGACCGGTTCAGGGTGTACCCTGCCTCTCGCCCATTGTAGCTGGGATAGGCTCCAGCCCCCCGCAACCCCGAAAGGGATAGGCGGTATAGATAATGGATGGATAGTTCCTGTTTTATTTTGGTAGCCATCCCTCATGTGTCAAGTTGACTTTACTTCCTGTGTTTTCCCACCCTTGTGATGGTTTGATTGTGTTCACCTGTGTCTGATTAGTTCTCCTCCCAGTGTGTTTCCCTTTTTCTTTGTAGCGTCATCCCTTATGTGTGGCTTACCTTCTTCCCGGAGATTCTGGTTCCCTGTGATATTTTTGTGAGTATTTCTAGTCTTGTCCCTGGTTTCCCTGTGTATTTGTGAATTTTTTTGCTTCCCTGGAATTGCTTTTGCTCTAGATCATTGCATTCACCTTGTTTTATTCTCGGCCACAAAATTGTAACATCATGTTGTTCAAACTCTGCATGAATAATGAACCATTTTGTGACCTATCAAAGAACTGGACCAGGGCTTTGAAGCACAGGTCCTAGTCTGTATGAGGTTTCACTCCAAGGTATTGCTGGATTGACTTGACAGTTTATAACAGGATGTGTCTGCCATCACACAAATCATCACTGAGATCACTCTTACTGAGTTATTATGTGGACTGATTTGTTGTAAGAGAGCACTGAAACTACACACAGTGAGGTCTCCTACCTCTCTGTCTGTACCCACTCGTTTCCTGTCAATGCATGTTAGTACCTTGGCATAAATCATTTAATAACGTGACTCAGGACACAACGATACCTGCTTTCTTCCATTATGTGGACTGTAACACCAGGGAAAATAGGACTATTGACCTACTGTTTGCAAATGTAAAGGACGTATGAACGCCACCCCGCTACCTGCAGCGAGGAAAGCAGACCACAACCTGATTCTGCTTCAGCCTCACTATGGATGGATGGATGGTTTTCCACACTAAAACATTAGCCAATGCCTAACATTGTTAATAAGTTGTAAGAAATGAAATCAACTCCCAAAGTTTATGTTGTTAAACACGGGCGCAGCCAAGTTGTCTTGGCATAGAGCGTGACGTCATGAGGTTGGTTGGATTGAGGTCTTTCAATCAGAATCAATCAGAATCAGAATTCCTTTATTGATCCCCGAGGGGAAATTGTTTTTTGTACAGTGCTCCACACAAAACAGAATTACAGATTAGAATAAAAAGAGAGAAAGAACAAGAAGGAATAAATATATATATAAAGGCAATATTAAGAAACAGAATATTAAAACTAAAGATATATGTAAATAAGAAATATACAACACAAATTAAGAAATATACAACACAAAATATGCAACACAATGAAATGTACAGTAATAAAAATAAGTAATATACTGTGTATATTGGATGTGCAAAAAATGTGCAAAATGGAATCAGATGTGCAAAGTGAAATTGTAAAATATTCAACAGAACAGACCAGACAGTGACAGTGAAGTTCAAGGGCCATTCAGAGGGAAGAGTTGTACAGGTTAATGGCCACAGGCAGGAATGATTTCCTGTATCGTTCAGTCCTGAGTTATGGTGGTATTAGTCTCTTACTGAACGTACTCCTGTGCCTGGCCAGCACATCATGAAGTGGATGTGAGAGGTTGTCCATGATAGTCCTTAGCTTATTCAGCATCCTCCTCTCTGACACCACCGTCAGAGAGTCACACTCCATCCCCACAATGTCACTGGCCTTGCGGATCAGTTTGTTGAGTCTGTTGGCGTCTGCCATCCTCAGCCTGCTGCCCCAGCACTCAACAGCATAGAGAATTGCACTTGCCACCACAGACTCATAAATAATCCTGAGCATAGTCCGGCAGATGTTGAAGGACCTCAGTCGCCTCAGGAAATAGAGACGACTCTGGCCCTTCCTGTAGAGAGCGTCAGTGTTCTTAGCCCAGTCTAGATTATTGTCAATATGAACCCCCAGGTACTTATAATCCTCCACTATGTCCACAACGACCCCCTGGATGGAAACAGGGGTCACAGGTGTCTTGGTTCTCCTCAGGTCCACTACCAGTTCCTTAGTCTTTGCCACGTTTAGCTGCAGATGGTTCTGCTCACACCACGTGACAAAGTTGTCCACAGCAGCCCTGTACTCATCCTCATCACCCTTGCTGATACATCCAACTATCACAGAGTCATCAGAAAACTTTTGAAGATGGCAGCTCTCTGTGCAATAGCTGAAGTCCATGGCGTAGAGAGTGAAGAGGAAGGGAGAGAGAACAGTCCCCTGTGGGGCCCCAGTGTTGCTGACCACTCTGTCTGACACACAGTGTTGCAGGCGCACATACTGTGGTCTGCCAGTCAGGTAGTCCACAATCCATGACACTAGGGGGGCGTCCACCTGCATCGCTGTCAGCTTGTCACCCAGTAGAGCTGGACGAATGGTGTTGAATGCACTGGAGAAGTCAAAAAACATGACTCTCACAGTGCTCGCCAGCTTGCCCAGGTGGGCGTAGACACGGTTGAGCAGGTAGATGATGGCGTCCTCAACTCCAAGTCGGGGCTGATAGGCAAACTGGAGGGGGTCCATCAGTGGCTTGACCAGGGGCCGGAGCTGTTCCAGGACGAGTCTCTCCAGAGTCTTCATAATGTGGGAGGTCAGTGCCACGGGTCTGTAATCCTTTGAGTCCCTGGGCCGTGATGTCTTTGGCACAGGAACGAGGCACGACGTCTTCCACAGCATGGGGACCCTCTGGAGACTTAGACTCATATTGAAGACATGTTGAATAACTCCACACAGCTGGGGGGCACAGGCTTTGAGCACCCTGGGGCTGACACCATCAGCATGAGCCAGGCCTGCAGTGTCGAATCTATTAAAAAACAAATTCAGCTCGTTTACCTTGTCAATGCTGCCTTCAACTCCTCTGCTGCTTGTCCCTAAGCCAGTAATGGTTCTCATACCACTCCAGACCTCTCTCAATACTCAATACTCCACTGGTGACAACAGTGACAAAATGGAACCAGAAAGAAAGAAGAACATTTTTGTATTGCTCCAGGCGTAGAGTAAAAATATTGAATATTGAGTTGAATTGAAAAAACCAAGGCAAGACTGTACATTTTCATGTTTTGCCACTAAAGCGGCAATCGGTTCTCTGTCCCTGGCTAGCTGCTCTCAAACCTCCTCTCAGTCCCGCAGCTAGGGTTTGCAGTGTGCACTTTGTAAATGAGGACTACATTGAAGACAAGCCTTTTGAATCAGCTGTCCTGGTGACAAAGCCAGAAGCTGCTCCATCTGTGTTTGATTTTTCATCTTACAGTGCTGACATGTCCATCAGAGTTTTCACAGGTTCACCATCAGTTAGCCTGCAGTAGTGTTTACTGGTTCATGACAGATTTCAGTTGGTTCTGAAGGGATTTCTCTGGTTACACACACACACACACACACACACACACACACACACACACACACACACACGATGTCATGGGTTCAGCACCATAGGGTGGCATTATCCTTGCAAGGGATGGGGGGCAGGTTTCTGTCCAGGTGCGAGGCCCTGTGTGAACTCGAAATGCGAGGCCCTGCTCTTTGACATGGAGGCTAAAACATGTGTAGAGATCTAACTTTCCAGCAAGAAAAAGGCTCACACCCTCTTAACCCTCCTAACTCTCAGCACCCAACCCTCATTTTACCTCTCCTCTTACAGGGACGCTGCTCTGTGTGTGCTCCTCTGTGTGTGTGATTCTACTGTAGGTGTGTGTTTATGACTTACTTGAAGAAAGCTTCTTTCTGACTTAAGGTTTTTTATCTCAAACATCACTGCTGTGGCTGAAGGGCAGATATCCATGCAGTATCCTAAACAGCAAGCCACCATGCCATGGGTTTTTAACTCTTTCTCACCTTAGTGAGAAAGGGCCACAAAGACTTTTACAATTCATAGACTGATTCCTGGAATAAATAAGTCATCTAATTCCTACACAATGACACAAATGACCTCAGCGGAATGGTGATGTCATCTCTGATGGATCAAAGACATTTTGTGACCTATGAAAGGACTGGACCAGGAATTAAAAAGTGTGTTACTCCTTAGTGTTGGCAGGTCAGAGTTGTCACAGTTTCACCATCAGTTAGCCTGCAGTAGTGTTCACTGGTTCATGACAGGTGTCAGTTGGTTCTGAAGGGATTTCTCTGGTTTACTTTGATTGCAATGACTGCTTTAATATTATCCTTATTGTTGCTATGGAAACAAATGACCTCAGCGGAATGGTGATGTCATCTCTGATGGATCAAAGCCATTTTGAGACCTATCAAAGGACTGGAGCAGGGCTTTGAAGCACAGGTCCTAGTCTGTATGAGGTTTCACTCCAAGATGTTGCTGGATTGACTTGCGAGTCTTTTGGGAGGTGCCTGCCGCCCCCCCTGCGACGGCGCTGCATATATTGATTGTAGACAGATCATGGGACTTGGCCTCCAACCATGTTTTGATATGACTGAATCCAGTTATTGTTGTTTGTCTTTCAGGTACCATGAAATCATTTTTTTTTTCTTTAATCTGCTGTTTTGGCTTTGATCTCTTTGAAGATGTGGTACTCGGAATGTTGTGAGGTCACAACATTCCACGCACCGGCTTTAAAAGCAGAGACAAACCCAGTTTAGTTATTATTAGTTTCAGCATTTCAAAGCTGAATGGTGTACTTTTTGATGGTGGCAGACAACGAGCACGGATCAGTGTTGGGTCTCCAATCAACAACTTGGTGAGTAGTGAGGAGAAGTTTGGAAAGATTCAGGCTGGCTGTTTACCCATCTCCAGTTTTTATGCTAAGCTAAGCTAATCAGCTGCATACCCAAATGCCACATATGTCAAACTATTGTACTTGTGTTTCAGTCGTGGGTTTTGATTCATATTGGAAATGAGATTTTTTTTTGTATAGGTACAAATTATTACAAGGGGTTTGATTTGTAAGCTTAAGTTCCCCCAACTCTCCATCTGTACCCACTCGTTTCCTGTCAATGCATGTTAGTACTTCTGAATGAATGCATGTTCGTGCCTTAGCATCATAGGTTCCCGAGGATCATGGCTGTGACTTTAATGTGGATCGTGGACATGGTCCTCTCATATTTATGTCCCAGTTTTACAGTAGGCTGACAGTAAGTTGCTTTGAAGCACAGGTCCTAGTCTATATGAGGTTTCACTCCAAGATGTTGTTGGATTGACTTGCGAGTCTTTTGGGAGGTGCCTGCCATCCCCCCTGCGACGGCGCTGCATATATTGATGTAGACAGATCATGAGACTTGGCCTCCAACCATGTTTTGATATGACTGAATCCAGTTACTGTTGTTTGTCTTTCAGGTACCATGAATTTTTTTTTTCTTTAATCTGCTGCTTTGGCTTTGATCTCTTTGAAGATGTGGTACTCGGAATGTTGTGAGGTCACAACGTTCCATGCACCGGCTTTAAAAGCAGAGACAAACCCAGTTTAGTTATTATTAGTTTCAGCATTACAAAGCTGAATGGCGTACTTTTTGATGGTGGCAGACAACGAGCACGGATCAGTGTTGGGTCTCCAATCAACAACTTGGTGAGTAGTGAGGAGAAGTTTGGAAAGATTCAGGCTGGCTGTTTACCCATCTCCAGTTTTTATGCTAAGCTAAGCTAATCAGCTGCATACCCAAATGCCACATATGTCAAACTATTGTACTTGTGTTTCAGTCGTGGGTTTTGATTCATATTGGAAATGAGATTTTTTTTTGTATAGGTACAAATTATTACAAGGGGTTTGATTTGTAAGCTTAAGTTCCCCCAACTCTCCATCTGTACCCACTCGTTTCCTGTCAATGCATGTTAGTACTTCTGAATGAATGCATGTTCGTGCCTTAGCATCATAGGTTCCCGAGGATCATGGCTGTGACTTTAATGTGGATCGTGGACATGGTCCTCTCATATTTATGTCCCAGTTTTACAGTAGGCTGACAGTAAGTTGCTTTGAAGCACAGGTCCTAGTCTATATGAGGTTTCACTCCAAGATGTTGTTGGATTGACTTGCGAGTCTTTTGGGAGGTGCCTGCCATCCCCCCTGCGACGGCGCTGCATATATTGATGTAGACAGATCATGAGACTTGGCCTCCAACCATGTTTTGATATGACTGAATCCAGTTACTGTTGTTTGTCTTTCAGGTACCATGAATTTTTTTTTTCTTTAATCTGCTGCTTTGGCTTTGATCTCTTTGAAGATGTGGTACTCGGAATGTTGTGAGGTCACAACATTCCACGCACCGGCTTTAAAAGCAGAGACAAACCCAGTTTAGTTATTATTAGTTTCAGCATTACAAAGCTGAATGGCGTACTTTTTGATGGTGGCAGACAACGAGCACGGATCAGTGTTGGGTCTCCAATCAACAACTTGGTGAGTAGTGAGGAGAAGTTTGGAAAGATTCAGGCTGGCTGTTTACCCATCTCCAGTTTTTATGCTAAGCTAAGCTAATCAGCTGCATACGCAAATGCCACATAGGTCAAACTATTGTAATTGCGTTTCAGTTGTGGGTTTTGATTCATATTGGAAATGAGATGCTATTTTGTATAGATACAAATTATTGCAAGGGGTTTGATTTGTAAGTGTAAACAATGAATGTTGTGAACAAGTAATCAAGCGTTGCTGGGCTGAACCCATGACATGGTGGCAGCTCAGTGTAATTGCTGTTTAGGATACTGCATGTACATCTGCCCTTCAGCCACAGCAGTGATATTTGAGATGAAAATCCTGAAGTCAGAAAGAAGCTTTCTTCAAGTAAGTCATAAACACACACCTACAGTAGAATCAAACACACAGAGGAGCACACACAGAGCAGCGTCCCTGTAAGAGGAGAGGTAAAATGAGGGTTGGGTGCTGAGAGTTAGGAGGGTTAAGAGGGTGTGAGCCTTTTTCTTGCTGGAAAGTTAGATCTCTACACATGTTTTAGCATCCATGTCAAAGAGCATGGCCTCGCATTTGGAGCTCGCACAGGGCCTCGCACCCCCCCTGAGACGGCGCTGCATATATTGATTGTAGACAGATCATGAGACTTGGCCTCCAACCATGTTTTGATATGACTGAATCCAGTTACTGTTGTTTGTCTTTCTGGTACCATGAAATCTTTTTTTTTTTTTTCTTTAATCTGCTGCTTTGGCTTTGATCTCTTTGAAGATGTGGTACTCGGAATGTTGTGAGGTCACAACGTTCCACGCACTGGCTTTAAAAGCAGAGACAAACCCAGTTTAGTTATTATTAGTTTCAGCATTTCAACGGTGAATGGTGTACTTTTTGATGGTGGCAGACAACGAGCACGGATCAGTGTTGGGTCTCCAATCAACAACTTGGTGAGTAGTGAGGAGAAGTTTGGAAAGATTCAGGCTGGCTGTTTATCCATCTCCAGTTTTTGTGCTAAGCTAAGCTAATCAGCTGCATACGCAAATGCCACATAGGTCAAACTATTGTAATTGCGTTTCAGTTGTGGGTTTTCATTCATATTGGAAATGAGATGCTATTTTGTATAGATACAAATTATTGCAAGGGGTTTGATTTGTAAGTGTAAACAATGAATGTTGTGAACAAGTAATCAAGCGTTGCTGGGCTGAACCCATGACATGGTGGCAGCTCAGTGTAATTGCTGTTTAGGATACTGCATGGACATCTGCCCTTCAGCCACAGAAGTGATATTTGAGATGAAAATCCTGAAGTCAGAAAGAAGCTTTCTTCAAGTAAGTCATAAACACACACCTACAGTAGAATCAAACACACAGAGGAGCACGCACAGAGCAGCGTCCCTGTAAGAGGAGAGGTAAAATGAGGGTTGGGTGCTGAGAGTTAGGAGGGTTAAGAGGGTGTGAGCCTTTTTCTTGCTGGAAAGTTAGATCTCTACACATGTTTTAGCATCCATGTCAAAGAGCATGGCCTCGCATTTGGAGCTCGCACAGGGCCTCGCACCCCCCCTGAGACGGCGCTGCATATATTGATTGTAGACAGATCATGAGACTTGGCCTCCAACCATGTTTTGATATGACTGAATCCAGTTACTGTTGTTTGTCTTTCTGGTACCATGAAATTTTTTTTTTTCTTTAATCTGCTGCTTTGGCTTTGATCTCTTTGAAGATGTGGTACTCGGAATGTTGTGAGGTCACAACGTTCCATGCACCGGCTTTAAAAGCAGAGACAAACCCAGTTTAGTTATTATTAGTTTCAGCATTTCAACGGTGAATGGCGTACTTTTTGATGGTGGCAGACAACGAGCACGGATCAGTGTTGGGTCTCCAATCAACAACTTGGTGAGTAGTGAGGAGAAGTTTGGAAAGATTCAGGCTGGCTGTTTATCCATCTCCAGTTTTTGTGCTAAGCTAAGCTAATCAGCTGCATACGCAAATGCCACATAGGTCAAACTATTGTAATTGCGTTTCAGTTGTGGGTTTTCATTCATATTGGAAATGAGATGCTATTTTGTATAGATACAAATTATTGCAAGGGGTTTGATTTGTAAGTGTAAACAATGAATGTTGTGAACAAGTAATCAAGCGTTGCTGGGCTGAACCCATGACATGGTGGCAGCTCAGTGTAATTGCTGTTTAGGATACTGCATGGATATCTGCCCTTCAGCCACAGCAGTGATATTTGAGATGAAAATCCTGAAGTCAGAAAGAAGCTTTCTTCAAGTAAGTCATAAACACACACCTACAGTAGAATCACACACACAGAGGAGCACGCACAGAGCAGCGTCCCTGTAAGAGGAGAGGTAAAATGAGGGTTGGGTGCTGAGAGTTAGGAGGGTTAAGAGGGTGTGAACCTTTTTCTTGCTGGAAAGTTAGATCTCTACACATGTTTTAGCATCCATGTCCAAGAGCATGGCCTCGCATTTGGAGCTCGCACAGGGCCTCGCACCCCCCCTGCGACGGCGCTGCATATATTGATTGTAGACAGATCATGAGACTTGGCCTCCAACCATGTTTTGATATGACTGAATCCAGTTACTGTTGTTTGTCTTTCTGGTACCATGAAATTTTTTTTTTTTTTTTCTTTAATCTGCTGCTTTGGCTTTGATCTCTTTGAAGATGTGGTACTCGGAATGTTGTGAGGTCACAACGTTCCACGCACCGGCTTTAAAAGCAGAGACAAACCCAGTTTAGTTATTATTAGTTTCAGCATTACAAAGCTGAATGGCGTACTTTTTGATGGTGGCAGACAACGAGCACGGATCAGTGTTGGGTCTCCAATCAACAACTTGGTGAGTAGTGAGGAGAAGTTTGGAAAGATTCAGGCTGGCTGTTTACCCATCTCCAGTTTTTATGCTAAGCTAAGCTAATCAGCTGCATACGCAAATGCCACATAGGTCAAACTATTGTAATTGCGTTTCAGTTGTGGGTTTTGATTCATATTGGAAATGAGATGCTATTTTGTATAGATACAAATTATTGCAAGGGGTTTGATTTGTAAGTGTAAACAATGAATGTTGTGAACAAGTAATCAAGCGTTGCTGGGCTGAACCCATGACATGGTGGCAGCTCAGTGTAATTGCTGTTTAGGATACTGCATGTACATCTGCCCTTCAGCCACAGCAGTGATATTTGAGATGAAAATCCTGAAGTCAGAAAGAAGCTTTCTTCAAGTAAGTCATAAACACACACCTACAGTAGAATCAAACACACAGAGGAGCACACACAGAGCAGCGTCCCTGTAAGAGGAGAGGTAAAATGAGGGTTGGGTGCTGAGAGTTAGGAGGGTTAAGAGGGTGTGAGCCTTTTTCTTGCTGGAAAGTTAGATCTCTACACATGTTTTAGCATCCATGTCAAAGAGCATGGCCTCGCATTTGGAGCTCGCACAGGGCCTCGCACCCCTCCTGCGACGGCGCTGCATATAGTGATTGTAGACAGATCATAAGACTTGGCCTCCAACCATGTTTTGATATGACTGAATCCAGTTACTGTTGTTTGTCTTTCTGGTACCATGAAATCTTTTTTTTTTTTTTCTTTAATCTGCTGCTTTGGCTTTGATCTCTTTGAAGATGTGGTACTCGGAATGTTGTGAGGTCACAACGTTCCACGCACCGGCTTTAAAAGCAGAGACAAACCCAGTTTAGTTATTATTAGTTTCAGCATTTCAACGGTGAATGGTGTACTTTTTGATGGTGGCAGACAACGAGCACGGATCAGTGTTGGGTCTCCAATCAACAACTTGGTGAGTAGTGAGGAGAAGTTTGGAAAGATTCAGGCTGGCTGTTTCCATCTCCAGTTTTTGTGCTAAGCTAAGCTAATCAGCTGCATACGCAAATGCCACATAGGTCAAACTATTGTAATTGCGTTTCAGTTGTGGGTTTTCATTCATATTGGAAATGAGATGCTATTTTGTATAGATACAAATTATTGCAAGGGGTTTGATTTGTAAGTGTAAACAATGAATGTTGTGAACAAGTAATCAAGCGTTGCTGGGCTGAACCCATGACATGGTGGCAGCTCAGTGTAATTGCTGTTTAGGATACTGCATGGATATCTGCCCTTCAGCCACAGCAGTGATATTTGAGATGAAAATCCTGAAGTCAGAAAGAAGCTTTCTTCAAGTAAGTCATAAACACACACCTACAGTAGAATCACACACACAGAGGAGCACGCACAGAGCAGCGTCCCTGTAAGAGGAGAGGTAAAATGAGGGTTGGGTGCTGAGAGTTAGGAGGGTTAAGAGGGTGTGAGCCTTTTTCTTGCTGGAAAGTTAGATCTCTACACATGTTTTAGCATCCATGTCCAAGAGCATGGTCTCGCATTTGGAGCTCGCACAGGGCCTCGCACCCCCCCTGCGACGGCGCTGCATATATTGATTGTAGACAGATCATGAGACTTGGCCTCCAACCATGTTTTGATATGACTGAATCCAGTTACTGTTGTTTGTCTTTCTGGTACCATGAATTTTTTTTTTTTTTCTTTAATCTGCTGCTTTGGCTTTGATCTCTTTGAAGATGTGGTACTCGGAATGTTGTGAGGTCACAACGTTCCATGCACCGGCTTTAAAAGCAGAGACAAACCCAGTTTAGTTATTATTAGTTTCAGCATTACAAAGCTGAATGGCGTACTTTTTGATGGTGGCAGACAACGAGCACGGATCAGTGTTGGGTCTCCAATCAACAACTTGGTGAGTAGTGAGGAGAAGTTTGGAAAGATTCAGGCTGGCTGTTTACCCATCTCCAGTTTTTATGCTAAGCTAAGCTAATCAGCTGCATACGCAAATGCCACATAGGTCAAACTATTGTAATTGCATTTCAGTTGTGGGTTTTGATTCATATTGGAAATGAGATGCTATTTTGTATAGATACAAATTATTGCAAGGGGTTTGATTTGTAAGTGTAAACAATGAATGTTGTGAACAAGTAATCAAGCGTTGCTGGGCTGAACCCATGACATGGTGGCAGCTCAGTGTAATTGCTGTTTAGGATACTGCATGTACATCTGCCCTTCAGCCACAGCAGTGATATTTGAGATGAAAATCCTGAAGTCAGAAAGAAGCTTTCTTCAAGTAAGTCATAAACACACACCTACAGTAGAATCACACACACAGAGGAGCACACACAGAGCAGCGTCCCTGTAAGAGGAGAGGTAAAATGAGGGTTGGGTGCTGAGAGTTAGGAGGGTTAAGAGGGTGTGAGCCTTTTTCTTGCTGGAAAGTTAGATCTCTACACATGTTTTAGCATCCATGTCAAAGAGCAGGGCCTCGCATTTGGAGCTCGCACAGGGCCTCGCACCCCTCCTGCGACGGCGCTGCATATAGTGATTGTAGACAGATCATAAGACTTGGCCTCCAACCATGTTTTGATATGACTGAATCCAGTTACTGTTGTTTGTCTTTCTGGTACCATGAAATCTTTTTTTTTTTTTTCTTTAATCTGCTGCTTTGGCTTTGATCTCTTTGAAGATGTGGTACTCGGAATGTTGTGAGGTCACAACGTTCCATGCACCGGCTTTAAAAGCAGAGACAAACCCAGTTTAGTTATTATTAGTTTCAGCATTTCAACGGTGAATGGTGTACTTTTTGATGGTGGCAGACAACGAGCACGGATCAGTGTTGGGTCTCCAATCAACAACTTGGTGAGTAGTGAGGAGAAGTTTGGAAAGATTCAGGCTGGCTGTTTATCCATCTCCAGTTTTTGTGCTAAGCTAAGCTAATCAGCTGCATACGCAAATGCCACATAGGTCAAACTATTGTAATTGCGTTTCAGATGTGGGTTTTGATTCATATTGGAAATGAGATGCTATTTTGTATAGATACAAATTATTGCAAGGGGTTTGATTTGTAAGTGTAAACAATGAATGTTGTGAACAAGTAATCAAGCGTTGCTGGGCTGAACCCATGACATGGTGGCAGCTCAGTGTAATTGCTGTTTAGGATACTGCATGGATATCTGCCCTTCAGCCACAGCAGTGATATTTGAGATGAAAATCCTGAAGTCAGAAAGAAGCTTTCTTCAAGTAAGTCATAAACACACACCTACAGTAGAATCACACACACAGAGGAGCACGCACAGAGCAGCGTCCCTGTAAGAGGAGAGGTAAAATGAGGGTTGGGTGCTGAGAGTTAGGAGGGTTAAGAGGGTGTGAGCCTTTTTCTTGCTGGAAAGTTAGATCTCTACACATGTTTTAGCATCCATGTCCAAGAGCATGGTCTCGCATTTGGAGCTCGCACAGGGCCTCGCACCCCCCCTGCGACGGCGCTGCATATATTGATTGTAGACAGATCATGAGACTTGGCCTCCAACCATGTTTTGATATGACTGAATCCAGTTACTGTTGTTTGTCTTTCTGGTACCATGAAATCTTTTTTTTTTTTTCTTTAATCTGCTGCTTTGGCTTTGATCTCTTTGAAGATGTGGTACTCGGAATGTTGTGAGGTCACAACGTTCCACGCACCGGCTTTAAAAGCAGAGACAAACCCAGTTTAGTTATTATTAGTTTCAGCATTTCAACGGTGAATGGTGTACTTTTTGATGGTGGCAGACAACGAGCACGGATCAGTGTTGGGTCTCCAATCAACAACTTGGTGAGTAGTGAGGAGAAGTTTGGAAAGATTCAGGCTGGCTGTTTATCCATCTCCAGTTTTTGTGCTAAGCTAAGCTAATCAGCTGCATACGCAAATGCCACATAGGTCAAACTATTGTAATTGCATTTCAGTTGTGGGTTTTCATTCATATTGGAAATGAGATGCTATTTTGTATAGATACAAATTATTGCAAGGGGTTTGATTTGTAAGTGTAAACAATGAATGTTGTGAACAAGTAATCAAGCGTTGCTGGGCTGAACCCATGACATGGTGGCAGCTCAGTGTAATTGCTGTTTAGGATACTGCATGGACATCTGCCCTTCAGCCACAGAAGTGATATTTGAGATGAAAATCCTGAAGTCAGAAAGAAGCTTTCTTCAAGTAAGTCATAAACACACACCTACAGTAGAATCACACACACAGAGGAGCACGCACAGAGCAGCGTCCCTGTAAGAGGAGAGGTAAAATGAGGGTTGGGTGCTGAGAGTTAGGAGGGTTAAGAGGGTGTGAGCCTTTTTCTTGCTGGAAAGTTAGATCTCTACACATGTTTTAGCATCCATGTCAAAGAGCATGGCCTCGCATTTGGAGCTCGCACAGGGCCTCGCACCCCCCCTGAGACGGCGCTGCATATATTGATTGTAGACAGATCATGAGACTTGGCCTCCAACCATGTTTTGATATGACTGAATCCAGTTACTGTTGTTTGTCTTTCTGGTACCATGAAATCTTTTTTTTTTTTTTTTTAATCTGCTGCTTTGGTTTTGATCTCTTTGAAGATGTGGTACTCGGAATGTTGTGAGGTCACAACGTTCCACGCACCGGCTTTAAAAGCAGAGACAAACCCAGTTTAGTTATTATTAGTTTCAGCATTTCAACGGTGAATGGTGTACTTTTTGATGGTGGCAGACAACGAGCACGGATCAGTGTTGGGTCTCCAATCAACAACTTGGTGAGTAGTGAGGAGAAGTTTGGAAAGATTCAGGCTGGCTGTTTATCCATCTCCACTTTTTATGCTAAGCTAAGCTAATCAGCTGCATACGCAAATGCCACATAGGTCAAACTATTGTAATTGCGTTTCAGTTGTGGGTTTTGATTCATATTGGAAATGAGATGCTATTTTGTATAGATACAAATTATTGCAAGGGGTTTGATTTGTAAGTGTAAACAATGAATGTTGTGAACAAGTAATCAAGCGTTGCTGGGCTGAACCCATGACATGGTGGCAGCTCAGTGTAATTGCTGTTTAGGATACTGCATGGATATCTGCCCTTCAGCCACAGCAGTGATATTTGAGATGAAAATCCTGAAGTCAGAAAGAAGCTTTCTTCAAGTAAGTCATAAACACACACCTACAGTAGAATCACACACACAGAGGAGCACACACAGAGCAGCGTCCCTGTAAGAGGAGAGGTAAAATGAGGGTTGGGTGCTGAGAGTTAGGAGGGTTAAGAGGGTGTGAGCCTTTTTCTTGCTGGAAAGTTAGATCTCTACACATGTTTTAGCATCCATGTCAAAGAGCATGGCCTCGCATTTGGAGCTCGCACAGGGCCTCGCACCCCCCCCGCGATGGCGCTACATATATTGATTGTAGACAGATCATGAGACTTGGCCTCCAACCATGTTTTGATATGACTGAATCCAGTTACTGTTGTTTGTCTTTCTGGTACCATGAATTTTTTTTTTTTTTCTTTAATCTGCTGCTTTGGCTTTGATCTCTTTGAAGATGTGGTACTCGGAATGTTGTGAGGTCACAACGTTCCATGCACCGGCTTTAAAAGCAGAGACAAACCCAGTTTAGTTATTATTAGTTTCAGCATTACAAAGCTGAATGGCGTACTTTTTGATGGTGGCAGACAACGAGCACGGATCAGTGTTGGGTCTCCAATCAACAACTTGGTGAGTAGTGAGGAGAAGTTTGGAAAGATTCAGGCTGGCTGTTTACCCATCTCCAGTTTTTATGCTAAGCTAAGCTAATCAGCTGCATACGCAAATGCCACATAGGTCAAACTATTGTAATTGCGTTTCAGTTGTGGGTTTTGATTCATATTGGAAATGAGATGCTATTTTGTATAGATACAAATTATTGCAAGGGGTTTGATTTGTAAGTGTAAACAATGAATGTTGTGAACAAGTAATCAAGCGTTGCTGGGCTGAACCCATGACATGGTGGCAGCTCAGTGTAATTGCTGTTTAGGATACTGCATGTACATCTGCCCTTCAGCCACAGCAGTGATATTTGAGATGAAAATCCTGAAGTCAGAAAGAAGCTTTCTTCAAGTAAGTCATAAACACACACCTACAGTAGAATCAAACACACAGAGGAGCACACACAGAGCAGCGTCCCTGTAAGAGGAGAGGTAAAATGAGGGTTGGGTGCTGAGAGTTAGGAGGGTTAAGAGGGTGTGAGCCTTTTTCTTGCTGGAAAGTTAGATCTCTACACATGTTTTAGCATCCATGTCAAAGAGCATGGCCTCGCATTTGGAGCTCGCACAGGGCCTCGCACCCCTCCTGCGACGGAGCTGCATATAGTGATTGTAGACAGATCATAAGACTTGGCCTCCAACCATGTTTTGATATGACTGAATCCAGTTACTGTTGTTTGTCTTTCTGGTACCATGAAATCTTTTTTTTTTTTTTTTCTTTAATCTGCTGCTTTGGCTTTGATCTCTTTGAAGATGTGGTACTCGGAATGTTGTGAGGTCACAACGTTCCATGCACCGGCTTTAAAAGCAGAGACAAACCCAGTTTAGTTATTATTAGTTTCAGCATTTCAACGGTGAATGGTGTACTTTTTGAAGGTGGCAGACAACGAGCACGGATCAGTGTTGGGTCTCCAATCAACAACTTGGTGAGTAGTGAGGAGAAGTTTGGAAAGATTCAGGCTGGCTGTTTATCCATCTCCAGTTTTTGTGCTAAGCTAAGCTAATCAGCTGCATACGCAAATGCCACATAGGTCAAACTATTGTAATTGCGTTTCAGTTGTGGGTTTTGATTCATATTGGAAATGAGATGCTATTTTGTATAGATACAAATTATTGCAAGGGGTTTGATTTGTAAGTGTAAACAATGAATGTTGTGAACAAGTAATCAAGCGTTGCTGGGCTGAACCCATGACATGGTGGCAGCTCAGTGTAATTGCTGTTTAGGATACTGCATGGATATCTGCCCTTCAGCCACAGCAGTGATATTTGAGATGAAAATCCTGAAGTCAGAAAGAAGCTTTCTTCAAGTAAGTCATAAACACACACCTACAGTAGAATCACACACACAGAGGAGCACACACAGAGCAGCGTCCCTGTAAGAGGAGAGGTAAAATGAGGGTTGGGTGCTGAGAGTTAGGAGGGTTAAGAGGGTGTGAACCTTTTTCTTGCTGGAAAGTTAGATCTCTACACATGTTTTAGCATCCATGTCCAAGAGCATGGCCTCGCATTTGGAGCTCGCACAGGGCCTCGCACCCCCCCTGCGACGGCGCTGCATATATTGATTGTAGACAGATCATGAGACTTGGCCTCCAACCATGTTTTGATATGACTGAATCCAGTTACTGTTGTTTGTCTTTCTGGTACCATGAAATCTTTTTTTTTTTTTTTTTAATCTGCTGCTTTGGCTTTGATCTCTTTGAAGATGTGGTACTCGGAATGTTGTGAGGTCACAACGTTCCACGCACCGGCTTTAAAAGCAGAGACAAACCCAGTTTAGTTATTATTAGTTTCAGCATTTCAACGGTGAATGGTGTACTTTTTGATGGTGGCAGACAACGAGCACGGATCAGTGTTGGGTCTCCAATCAACAACTTGGTGAGTAGTGAGGAGAAGTTTGGAAAGATTCAGGCTGGCTGTTTATCCATCTCCACTTTTTATGCTAAGCTAAGCTAATCAGCTGCATACGCAAATGCCACATAGGTCAAACTATTGTAATTGCGTTTCAGTTGTGGGTTTTGATTCATATTGGAAATGAGATGCTATTTTGTATAGATACAAATTATTGCAAGGGGTTTGATTTGTAAGTGTAAACAATGAATGTTGTGAACAAGTAATCAAGCGTTGCTGGGCTGAACCCATGACATGGTGGCAGCTCAGTGTAATTGCTGTTTAGGATACTGCATGGATATCTGCCCTTCAGCCACAGCAGTGATATTTGAGATGAAAATCCTGAAGTCAGAAAGAAGCTTTCTTCAAGTAAGTCATAAACACACACCTACAGTAGAATCACACACACAGAGGAGCACACACAGAGCAGCGTCCCTGTAAGAGGAGAGGTAAAATGAGGGTTGGGTGCTGAGGGTTAGGAGGGTTAAGAGGGTGTGAGCCTTTTTCTTGCTGGAAAGTTAGATCTCTACACATGTTTTAGCATCCATGTCCAAGAGCATGGCCTTGCATTTGGAGCTCGCACAGGGCCTCGCACCCCCCCCGCGACGGCGCTACATATATTGATTGTAGACAGATCATGAGACTTGGCCTCCAACCATGTTTTGATATGACTGAATCCAGTTACTGTTGTTTGTCTTTCTGGTACCATGAATTTTTTTTTTTTTTCTTTAATCTGCTGCTTTGGCTTTGATCTCTTTGAAGATGTGGTACTCGGAATGTTGTGAGGTCACAACGTTCCATGCACCGGCTTTAAAAGCAGAGACAAACCCAGTTTAGTTATTATTAGTTTCAGCATTTCAACGGTGAATGGTGTACTTTTTGATGGTGGCAGACAACGAGCACGGATCAGTGTTGGGTCTCCAATCAACAACTTGGTGAGTAGTGAGGAGAAGTTTGGAAAGATTCAGGCTGGCTGTTTATCCATCTCCACTTTTTATGCTCAGCTAAGCTAATCGGCTGCATACCCAAATGTCACATAGGTCAAACTATTGTAATTGCATTTCAGTCGTGGGTTTTGATTCATATTGGAAATGAGATGCTATTTTGTACAGATACAAATTATTGCAAGGGGTTTGATTTGTAAGTGTAAACAATTTATGTTGTGAACAAGTAATCAAGCGTTGCTGGGCTGAACCCATGACATGGTGGCAGCTCAGTGTAATTGCTGTTTAGGATACTGCATGGATATCTGCCCTTCAGCCACAGCAGTGATATTTGTGATGAAAATCCTGAAGTCAGAAAGAAGCTTTCTTCAAGTAAGTCATAAACACACACCTACAGTAGAATCGCACACACAGAGGAGCACGCACAGAGCAGCGTCCCTGTAAGAGGAGAGGTAAAATGAGGGTTGGGTGCTGAGAGTTAGGAGGGTTAAGAGGGTGTGAGCCTTTTTCTTGCTGGAAAGTTAGATCGCTACACATGTTTTAGCATCCATGTCAAAGAGCATGGCCTCGCATTTGGAGCTCGCACAGGGCCTCGCACCCCCCCTGCGACGGGGTTTGATTTGTAAGTGTAAACAATGAATGGGCCTTAAAGGACTACAGACCTGTGGCACTGACCTCCCACATTATGAAGACTCTGGAGAGACTTGTCATGAGAAGAGCAGGTCCAGAGTTAATCACCTGCAGGCAATGCTGACGGCTGATGTGCTGACATGCTGAGGTAAGCGTATCGTCTCACTTCCTGTTTCTGGTTGCTGCCTTAGGAGTAGCTAAGGCGTTCGTCGCTCTTGTTCCTCTGAGTGCAATTTGCTCTGTGTTTTGTTACAGCGGCCTTTTATCCGCGCTCTAAAGTAACATTAGTTCTGCTCAAGAACCCATAAGTCTTTTTATTTAGCGACCGTCAATTTTATTTGTCTACGCGCTTGTCTGCTCTGCTAGCTACACCAGCTTACCCTGGCTTAGCCTTAGGCAGCTCCATTTTGAGAAATGTGAAGTTAGCGACACCAGCGACCAGAGTCAAATGCCTGCCGGGGGCCAGAGCGGCCGACGTCGAATCAAATTTAAAACTGCTGGCTAAGGATAAGCATAAATACAGTAAGATTGTTATTCACATCGGCGGTAATGACTCCCGGTTTGTCAATCGGAGGTCACTAAAATTAATGTGGAATCGGTGTGTACATATGCTAAAACGATGTCGGACTCCGTAGTTTTCTCTGGACCCCTGCCAAATCTGACCAATAATGATCTGTTTAGCCGCATGTCATCATTCAATCGCTGGCTGTCGAGGTGGTGTCCAGCAAACGGTGTGGGCTTCATTGATAATTGGCAGACTTTCTGGGGAAGACCTGGTCTGATTAGGAGAGACAGCATCCATCCCACTTTGGAGGGAACAGCTCTCATCTCTAGAAATCTGACCGATTGTATTTATGAACCTAACCCCTGACAACTCAGAGTTGAGACCAGGAGGCAGAGCTGCAGTCCTACATGCTTCTCTGCGCCTCCATTAGAGCAGTTACCAACCCAACACTCCATAGAGACTGTGTCTGCCCCCCGACCACATAAACTAAGTAAACCAAAAATCCAGAGAAGAGGAGTTAAACATAAGAATCTAATTAAAATTAAAACAACCACTGCAATAGTACAACAAGATAGGAGAATTAAATGCGGATCTCTGTCCTCTAAAGCTGTTTTAGTAAATGAGTTAATATCAGACCATAATATTGATTTATTTTGTCTGACTGAAACCTGGCTGTGTCCTGAAGAGTATGTGAGCCTAAATGAAGCTACTCCTCCGAGCCATATTAATACTCACATTCCTCGAGGCAGCGGCAGAGGAGGTGGAGTTGCAGCCATTTTTGACTCAAGCCTTTTGATCAACCTTAAACCTAAACTCGACTACAACTCATTTGAAAGCCTTGTTCTCACTCTTTCTCATGAAAAATGGAAAACAGTGCAGCCAGTTTTATTTGTTATAGTATACCGCTCTCCTGGTCCTTACTCCGAATTTATAGCTGAGTTCTCTGAGTTTCTGTCAGGTTTAGTCCTTAAAACAGATAAAGTAATTATTGTAGGTGACTTTAATGTACATGTCGACGTTGATAATGACAGCCTTAGCACTGCATTGATCTCAGTATTAGACTCAGTTGGCTTCCATCAGAATGTACATGAACCGACTCACTGTTTTAACCACACCCTCGACCTTGTTCTGACATATGGCATTGAAATCGAAGACTTAATAGTCTCCTCACAGAATCCTCTTTTATCGGACCATCATTTAATAACTTTTGAATTCATATTACCAGACTACCAGCCAGTAGGCAAAAATTCTTATAGCAGACTCCTGTCTGATAGTGCTGTAGCTAAATTTAAGGATATGATCCCATCAGTATTTAATTCAATGCTCTCAATACAACAAAGGATTCCTATGCTAACGTTAGTCCCTCCCAGGTTGACTACCTGGTTGATCGTGCTACAGGTTCATTACATATGACACTTGACTCTGTTGCTCACCTAAAAAAGAAGAAAATTAAACAGAGGAGGTTAGCTCCATGGTATACCCCTCAAACCCGCAAATTAAAGCAAACTTCACGGAACATAGAAAGGAAATGGCGTTCTACAAATTTGGAAGAATTTCGGTTGGCCTGGCTAGACAGTCTTAAAATATACAGGAAAGCCCTCCACAGTGCCAGGGCAGCCTATTACTCTGCACTAATAGAGGAAAATAAGAACAATCCCAGGTTTCTCTTCAGCACTGTAGCCAGGCTGACAGAGAGCCATAATTCTGTTGAACCATGTATTCCTTTAGCTCTGAACAGTAATGACTTCATGAGCTTCTTTAATGATAAAATTCTAACTATTAGAGGCTCCTGCCGTCAACAGGTACTGTTTTGTCTTCAAACACAGAAACCGGAGAAACTGTTACTCAGTCTGTCGCAGTTTTAGACTGTTTTACTCCTGTTGACCTTCACCAACTAATTTCAATAATTTCATCATCAAAATCATCAACCTGTATTTTAGATCCTATCCTGACTAAGCTGTTTAAAGAAGTATTACTTCTAATTGACTCTTCAGTATTAGACATGATCAATCTGTCTTTATCAACAGGCTACGTACCACAGTCCTTTAAAGTAGCTGTGATAAAACCGCTACTTAAAAGCGGTCCAGGGTTTTTAGCCAACTATAGAGCGATATCCAATCTTCTCTTTCCCTCAAAAACTCTTGAGAAAGCAGTTGCCAATTAGCTGTGCGACTTTCTAAACAATAATAGTTTATTTGAGGATTTCCAGTCAGGATTTAGAGTACATCATAGACAGCACTGGTTAAAGTTACAAATGACCTTCTAATTGCATCTGATAAAGTATTTGTCTCTGTACTAGTCTTATTGGATCTTAGTGCTGCATTTGACACCATTGACCATGGCATCCTTTTGTAGACACTGGAACACTTCATTGGCATTAAGGGAACTGCGCTAAGCTGGTTTAAATCCTACTTGTCAGATCGCTCTCAGTTTGTACGCATTAATGACGACTCCTCTGTGCTCACTTAAGTCAGCTATGGAGTTCCGCAGGGTTCTGTGCTTGGACCAATTCTATTCACCTTATATATGCTTCCTTTAGGTAAGATTATCAGGAAGCACTCAATAAATTTTCATTGCTATGCAGATGATACCCAGCTATATCTATCAATGAAGCTGGAAGAAACCAGTCAGTTAACTAGACTACAAGCATGTCTTCATGACATAAAGACCTTGATGACCCGCAATTTTCTGATGCTAAACTCGGACAAAACTGAAGTTATAGTAGTAGGCCCTAAACATCTTAGAAAGTCACTTTCTGATGACAAAGCAGTTATGGATGGCATCGCGCTGGCCTCCAGCACCACTGTAAAGAATCTGGGAGTCATCTTTGACCAAGACATGTCCTTTCACTCCCATGTAAAACAAATTTCAAGGACTGCCTTTTTTCACCTCCGTAACATTGCAAAAATCAGGCATATTTTGTCTCAAAATGATGCAGAAAAACTAGTCCATGCATTCGTAACTTATCAGGCTGCCCAAATTCGTTGCAGAATATTCTCCAGTTGCTCCAGAACGCTGCAGCACGTGTTCTGACAAAAACCAGGAAGAGAGATCATATTTCTCCAATACTAGTCACTTTGCACTGGCTCCCTGTAAAGTTTAGAATAGAATTAAAAATTCTCCTCCTTACTTACAAAGCCATAAATGGACAGGCACCTTCTTATCTTAAAGAGCTCATAGTACCTTATTGCCCCACTCGAACACTGCGTTCCCAGAATGCAGGTCTGCTTATGGCTCCTAAAGTCTCAAAAAGCAGAACAGGAGTCAGAGCATTTAGCTATCGAGCTCCTCTCCTGTGGAACCATCTTCCAGTCTTTGTCCGGGAGGCAGACACTGTCTCTACATTTAAGAGTAGGCTTAAAACTTTCCTTTTTGATAAAGCTTATAGTTAGGGCTGGCTCAGGCTTGTCCTGGACCAGCCCCTAGTTATGCTGCCATAGGATTAGACTGTCGGGGGACCTCCAAAGATACACCGAGCTCCTCTGTCCTTCTGTCCCTCTCCATCTGCACGCTTTCATGTCCTACCACGGCATGTTACTAACTTAGCTCCTTCCCCGGAGTCTCTGTGCTTGGTTGTCTTGCAGGTTCCACAGTGGCTGAATCTGGATCGTGGATTGCAGCTGTGTCTCCTGCCTTGGCCCTGCCTGACATCCACTGCAACTGCTACTACTGTTATTACATCCACTGTCACTGTTACTGTGACTGCATGTCTGTCTGTCTGTCTGTCTGTCTGTCTGTCTGTCTGTCTGTCTGTCTCACTCTCCCTCTCTTGCTCTCCCTCTCCCACCCAACCAGTCGAGGCAGATGACTGCCCACCCAGAGCCTGGTTCTGCCCGAGGTTTCTGCCTGTTAAAAGGAAGTTTTTCCTTGCCACTGTCACCAAGTGCTTGCTCATGGGGGAATTGTTGGTTCTCTGTAGATAAAAGAGCTTGGTCAGTACCAGCTGTATATGGAAAGTGTCCTGAGACAACTTCTGTTGTGATTTGGCGCTATACAAATTGAATTGAATTGAATTGAATTGAATTGAATTGAACTGAATTGAATTGAATTGAATTGAATTGAATTGAATTGAACTGAACTGAACTGAACTGGACTGGAGCAGCTGCGGCCCATGGTCAAGCCACTGTTGGACCCCCTCCAGTTCACCTATCAGCCCTGACTTGGAGTTGAGGACGCCGTCATCTACCTGCTCAACCTTGTCTACACCCTTTAACGTAACCTTTATTCTACTGTTTATTGTACACACTGTTATTTTACATACTGTTTATTTATACACTGTTCATGCAAATTATTCTGCGGCTTATTTTACGTTCTTAATGTTAATTGTAAATATTTTCCCTCATACTCTACATTTATTCATATACTGTACACACACACACACACGCACACACACACACACACATATATAGTTTTTTAACTATTTTTTACCCTGTGCTGAGCCTGTTGCAATTGAAATTTCATTGTGTACACATGCTGTTTACTGAATGACAATAAAGTTTGTCTAAAGTCTAATGGAGTTTTCATTGGTTTGTTTGCGTGTTGCCTGTCGAGGTATTTTGCATGACAGTGAGGTCCCCGACCTCTCTTTTTGTACCCACTCATTTCCTGTCAATGCATGTTAGTACCTCAGCATAAATGCATGTTCTTGTCTTGGCATCATAGGTTCCCGAGGATCGTGGCTGTGCCTGTAATGTGGATCATGGACATGGTCCTCTCATGTTTATGTCCCAGTTTTGCACTAGGCTCACAGAGTGGATATTTCATGAAAGGGAGGAAATACTACCAATATGCAGAAACATTTGCACACACAGCTTGCCATAACTTTGAATGAATGTCACCTTTTCGATCCGTGAGTGAATCTCAACCCAGCAGCAGCGGCAACGTTAGCACATCCTCTGCTGTTAATTCTGCACGTAACTGCGTAACTTACACTGCCTATTATGTTAGCACCATTTGCCTCATTGTAAAACATGCTATTACAAACTGTTAACATTAAATGAATGCCTTCTCTTGCATACATTGAGATGACCATGACGACAGACAGAGTCTGACTGGCCCAGAGGCTGGCAGTACTCGCTCCAGTTCACGTCTACCTCTAGCTTAAATAATTTCCCAAATTGGGATTAATTAAGAAGCAGTCTAAGTCTAAACTTCTCCCTTCACCGAGTGGATGAGGAGAGCCAGCTGGACAGAAGCCTGCCCCCCATCCCCTGCAAGGATAACACCACCCTATGGTGGTGGAGCAAGAGAGACCAGCTGAAAGCTTTCTGTGTGTGCAGGTGTCCTTCACCCCGTCTGAGAGGGTATTCTCCACAGCTGGAGACACCATAAGTCCAGAAAGATCGTGTGTCATTCCTGAAATGCAGATATGCTGATTTCTCGTGAAATGTAGTTTAAGTTCAAGTTGACTTTATTTGTACCCATACCCATTTGTTCTGCATTAAAAACAGAGGCGGCATCTCCCACACACCCGCACATTTAGCCAGGACATATACAGACAATTCAAGATCGATATTATCACCAAGGCAAGAGACAATAAAAACAAGGTGAAATTTCTAATAAATAGAGCTAAATAAATAAAAGATAGACCTCAATAAAGTGCATTAAAACTTATTCAAGAGAGAGACAGCAGCAGGGACAAAGCTGTTCCTATAGCGAGTGGTCCGAGTTCTGGGGACTATCAATCTGCGCCCAGATGGCAACAGTTGGAACTCATTCGCTAAAGGATGGGAGGCATCACTAGAAATGGAGCTGGCGAGCCGCTGCAACTGTCTGGTATGCAGTGACTCCAGGCACAGCTGAGGTTCCCCAATCAGCCGACCAGACCATTTAATTATTTGATTTAGTGAGCTCCTTTCTCTTAAAGTTAGGTTTCCGAACCATGATGCAAGTGAAAAAGTTAAGACGGATTCAATAAAAGCATGATAAAAAAAAGTGTCATCATGGTCCTATCAATGTGGAAATGAGACAACTTCCTCAGACAGAACAGCCGCTGGTGTCCCTTCTTGCTCAGAGCCTTGCAGTTCTCTTTGAAATTTAAAGTGCAGTCCATGATTGTCCCAAGGTATTTATATGAATGCACCTGTTCCACGACCTGTCCCTTTATCCGAACAGGTTCAGGTGTTTTGGTGTTTTTTCTAAAATCAATGGCCATGTCTTTTGTCTTTGCCAGGTTGAGTTGTAGGTGAGAATCTTCACACCACTTGACAAAGTACTTTAAAATTAAACGGTTTTTAAGAGTGCTCTGACACATATTGGTGCACAGAATAAATAACAGGGGTGAGAGCACACACCCTTGTGGTGAACCGGTGGAGGAGCACACTTTGTCAGATAAGATGCCATTGACCCTGACCCTCTGTGTCCTGTTTGTTAAGAAGTTTAAAATCCAGCCCACAAGATTTGCACTCAGGTTAAAATGTTCTAAAAGCCTTTGTGTTAAAATATGTGGCTGGATTGTGTTAAAAGCAGAAGAAAAGTCAATAAATAAAAGCCGGGCATGACACCGACTTCCTTCAAGATGTTTAAAAAGCAGATTGAGCAGAGTGAGTGTGGCATCTTCCACTCCTCTTTTGGGCCTATAGGCAAATTGCAATGTGTCCAGTCCACTCTCTGTATTTTCCAAGATTTCCAGTCGTACCAGTTTTTCAAAGATTTTCATGACAATTGAGGTCAAAGCCACTGGTCTGAAGTCATTAAGTGTCGTAGGGCGACTGGATTTAGGGACTGGGACAACCACAGAGTCTTCCCAAATCCTGGGGACCTGCTGTGCTTCTAAGTATCTGTTAAAAATCTTGTGGAGAACCGGACTCAGTTCTTTTGCACAGGTTTTCAGTAACCGACCACAAGTGTTATCTGGTCCCTGAATTTTGTTGCCCTTCGTACAGAAAAAAGCATTTTCAACATCCTCCTGTGATACTGAGAAGTGCTGGTTGTCACACAGTTCAAGCTTTAGTTTCTGTATTTCCTTGCTAAAATCAAACATGTCAAAACAATTATAAAAGCAATTAAGGGCATTAGCAAAATCAATATTTGAGCTGAAGCCGTTTAAAATGACAGTGCTCTGTCTTGTGTTCTGGAGGCCAGTGATAGTTTTCATACTGGACCAGACTGAACCAAGCCTGTTAGAAACCATTTTGTTCTCCAGTGTGGCTTTATAGCTCTGTTTTACCTTTAGGATCTTTACTTTAAGTTCTCTGTTAGCTGTCTGTAGATCTAATCCTTCTCCCTGTTGAAATGCCCATTTCTTTTTCATGATAAGAGACTTAACAGCTTTGTTAACCCATGGCTTGTTATTGGGATATATTCTGACTCTCTTACTGGGTATGAGCATATCTCTGCAGAAAGCTGAGTATGAACAGACAATATCAGTTAGTTCATCCAAATCCTCACATGATTCCTCAAACATTCCCCAGTCTGTACAGTGATTTAAAAGCATTTCTAATAGACCCGTAACACAAGTCCAAAGTCTTGCCATGTCTGGTTGGACAGGAGACATATTGGTAAAAGTTTGTAAGGGTCTTTTCAAGGGAAACATGATTAAAATCACCCAATATGAAATTCGGGGCCTCTGGTGATATAGTCTGCAGTCTCTGTATGACATCATATATGGTGCAGGAGGCGGAGGAGGCATTCGCCTTTGGGTGAATATATACAATGGTTATAAAAACCTGGGGGAACTCACGGGGCAAGTAAAACAGGCGCAACGACACGGAGAGGAGTTCAACGTCTGGTGCACAGATTTGCTCTCTAATAGTGACAGAGACAGGGCTGCAGTACTGCTTGTTGACATACAGACAGACCCCGCCCCCTGTTTTCCCCGTAACTTCAGCGTTGCGGTCCAGGTGGAAGGGGGTCCTGGAGCCGTCAAGGGGGAGATCAGAGTCATGGTCCCGCTCACCGAGCCATGTTTCAGTGAAGGCTAGGACACCACAGTCTTTAAAATCCTTATGGAAGCGAACATACCCCTGGAGCTCGTCCATCTTATTCCTGAGGGACTGCACGTTTGCCATGATCACGGAGGGCAGGGGAATCCTGCAGAGCTGCTGCCTCTTAAAGCGCAGTCTAGCACCTCCTCTTTTTCCCCGCTTCCTAGTTCTTCTTGTACCGTTTGTGTGAAGACCATGATCCCGCCGAATGAATGCTGGTGCGCTTACTATGACATTCGTCACTCGAGTGCTTTCACAGTGTATTTGCAGCAACATGTCACGGGAGTAAGCGTGACGTGTCCTCTCTGGGATGACAGCTGCGCTGACATTGCTCACCAGCACAAAGTACAATAAAAGCCACAACAGGACAAGATGGAAGTGATCCATATCAGATTGGCGTTGGCTGAGCACTTACATCTAATGACACTCACTGTGGTTACATAGAACGGACAAAAAACGACATAAAAACCCTCAAACAAAGACGCCAAACTCCTTACTGCCGGTCGCTGCGTGCGCATGCACCCAAGAACCAAACTTTCTCTCTGTACCCACTCGTTTCCTGTCAATGCATGTTAGTACCTCGGCATAAATGCATGTTCTTGTCTTGGCATCATAGGTTCCCGCAGATCATGGATGTGCCCGTGATGTGGATCATGGACATGGTCCACTCATTCTTATGTGCCAGTTTTAAACAAGGCTGACAGTAAGTTGTTTTAGTGATCTGTAAGGATTTAATGGTTAATATGTGTGTCACTGCTTAGTGTTGACAGGTCTATCAGAGTTTTCACAGGTTCACCATCAGTTAGCCTGGAGTAGTGTTTACTGGTTCATGACAGGTGTCAATTGGTTCTGAAAGGATTTCTCTGGTGTACTTTGATTGCAATGACTGTTTTAATATTGTCTTTATTGTTGCTATGGAAACAAATGACCTTAGCGGAATGGTGATGTTATCTCTGATGGATCAAAGCCATTTTGAGACCTATCAAAGGACTGGAGGAGGGCTTTGAAGCACAGGTCTTAGTCTGTATGAGATTTCACTCCAAGATGTTGCTGGATTGACTTGCGAGTCGTTTGGGATGTGCCTGCCGCCCCCCCTGCGATGGCGCTGCATATATTAATGTAGACAGATCATGAGACTTGGCCTCCAACCATGTTTTGATGTGACTGAATCCAGTTACTGTTGTTTGTCTTTCAGGTACCATGAAATCTTTTTTTTTTTCTTTAATTTGCTGCTTTGGCTTTGATCTCTTTGAAGATGTGGTAATCAGAATGTTGTAAGGTCACAACATTCCACGCACCGGCTTTAAAAGCAGAGACAAACCCAGTTTAGTTATTATTAGTTTCAGCATTTCAACAGTGAATGGCGTACTTTTTGATGGTGGCAGACGACGAGCACAGATCAGTGTTGTGTCTCCAGTCAACAACTTGGTGAGTAGTGAGGAGAAGTTTGGAAAGATTCAGGCTGGCTGTTTACCCATCTCCAGTTTTTATGCTAAGCTAAGCTAATCAGCTGCATACCCAAATGCCACATAGGTCAAACTGTTATAATTGCGTTTCAGTCGTGGGTTTTGATTCATATTGGAAATGAGATGCTATTTTGTATAGATACAAATTATTGCAAGGGGTTTGATTTGTAAGTGTAAACAATGAATGTTGTGAACAAGTAATCAAACTGTTTTTATGTGTATTTTCTTTCTGCAGCTGCTTTTGTGGCCAAATACAAGCAACTCAAGAAACTGATGGGAAAAGGAAGCTTCAGATCAGTCTTTGCTGGCCGCTGCAGATGCGACAATCTGCCTCTAAGACATGCCATACAAGACACACACACACACACACACACACACACACACACACACACACACACACACACACACACACACACACACTTTGATTCATGTATCCACTCTATATGTTTCGTAAGCTAAGCCAATGCCTGTGTTTCTCTTTCTCTTCCTCTCAGATCATAGTCAAACAGCTCGTCAATGCCCTCATTGAGATCCACTCCAAAATGTCTTCCGCAGGGACATCAAGTTGGACAATACTGTGATTGAGACTGGCTCTGACGTTTTCCACGCATCAGGATTATTGATTTTGGCTGCGGTACATACCTGAAACAGGGGCTATACTCTGGAGATGAAGGTATGCCATCTTTCAATAAGAATCTGGTTCTCTGAGCCAATCCACCATCTTTGGTGTGCCTGTTCTCTTCCTCTGTTGCTCACCATTAACCTTTGTCATTGTGTGTGTATTTTTGGAACCTATCACTATACCCCCCGAGTGGTTCCTGTACCAGCGTTGCTGGGCTGAACCCATGACATCGTGCCCTTCAGCCACAGCAGTGATATTTGAGATGAAAATCCTGAAGTCAGAAAGGAGCACCTACAGTAGAATCACACACACAGTGCAGCGTCCCTGTAAGAGGAGAGGTAAAATGAGGGTTGGGTGCTGAGAGAAAGGAGGGTTAAGAGGGTGTGAGCCTTTTTCTTGCTGAAAAGTTAGATCTCTACACATGTTTTAGCTCCATGTCAAAGAGCAGGGTCTCGCACCTGGACAGAAGCCTGCCCCCCATCCCCTGCAAGGATAACGCCACCCTATTGTGGTGGAGCAAGAGTGACCAGCTGAAAGCTTTCTGTGTGTGCAGGTGTCCTTCACCCCGTCTAAGATGGCAAAAAACTAAGATGGCGCTGTAATGGCGACAGGTGGAAAGCGTCTTGTAGTGCGTTGAGTTTTTTTGTTGATAAAGTGTGCTCCTGTCCGTTAGAGTTTGAATGAATGAATGATACCACGCTATTTATTAATGTTTGTTTTGCTGGACATTCTCATCATAGCAAGATCAAAGCCTGTAAATTACACTTTTCATGATGAGGAAATGCGGGCTGCTGCTGCTGCTGCTGCTCTGCACAGCCGAGTTCCTACTGGCAGTTTCTGGGAGACATGGAGGCGAAATCCTGCGGTATAACTGGGAGGATCTGCTGCTTCTGCGGAACATGGATTACCCTGCACCGAACGTAGATAACTGTGGTGAGCTGGTACGACGTGACGCAATCTGGCAAAGAGTGAATGTGAGTGAGCCACTTAAGTATGGCACAGATGGAGATTGGTCTCAGGTGTGCACTGGCTGAACAGGTGTGCAGATGAGAGAGAGAGAGAGAGAGAGAGAGAGAGAGAGAGAGAGAGAGAGAGAGACAGCAGAAAAAGGAGCTGGCTGATGTGACAGAAACCCCCCCCCCCCCCAAGGGATGGCTCCTGACGTCCAAAACAGGGCAGGGTGAGAGGAGTCTGGTGGAGGATTAGAACTCCTCCGACATCTCTCTGTCGTCCTCCTCCGTAGGATGAGCGGAGGGGCCCCCGAGGGGGGAATCAGCTTCGTCAGAGGATCCGAATCCTGCAGAAGATGACTCCTCCTCCTCGAGTGGCAGGGTCACCCTGGTTCTCCGAACCCTCCCTCCCGAGACTGCAGAAGCCCTGGCCGGTTGATCAGGATGTTGTTGGTGGAAATGAGTGATGAGGGTTTGATCCAGGATGTGTCGAGCGGGAACCCACGACCTCTCCTCTGGGCCGTAACCCTCCCAATCAACTAGGTACTGAAGACCCTGACCTCGACGTCGTGAGCGAAGTAAACGGCGAACAGAGTAGGCAGGACCACCATCGATGCACCGGGTGGTGGAGGTGGTGGTTCAGCAGGCATGAGTGAACTCTCCTTTACTGGCTTGACTCGGGACACATGAAAGATAGGGTGAACTCTCATCGAGCGGGGAAGACTCAGCCTTACCGCTGTGGGACTGATGATCCTCTGGATCGGGAAAGGTCCAATAAACCTGGGTGCCAACTTTCTGGACTCTGTCCTGAGAGGAAGGTCCCTGGTGGATCTGACCCTCGTGGTATTCTGGAGCCCTAGACCGATGACGGTTGGCGGTGGTGATGTAGCGACCTGATGCACGGAGAAGAGAAGATCTAGCTTGGGACCAAGTGTGGTGGCAGCGGTGGATGAACCTCTGAACTGATGGGCAGGAGACCTCTCTCTCCAGTGCAGTAAAAAGCGGGGGCTGGAAACCATATGCACACTGGAAGGGTGATAGGCCTGTGGCAGAGCTGGTGAGTGAGTTGTGAGCATATTCTACCCAGAGGATTTGTTGTGACCAGGAAGAAGGGTTCTGAGGAAGACAGAAGACGTGCTGCAGTACCAGATCAGCCGTCTCTTTAGCAGAGGGTAGTTTGTGGAGAGGCACGAAATGAGCCATCTTAGAAAAGCGATCCACAACAGTCAGGATGACTGTATTGCCCTGGGAAGGAGGAAGTCCAGTGACGAAGTCCAGGGAGATGTGTGACCAAGGACGAGGTTGGAGGAGACCAGTGGGTGATTGATGGGACGGCTTGTGTCGGTTGCAGACTGTGCATGTGTTGACGAAACTCTTGACATCCTCCTCCAGCGATGGCCACCAAAACCGTTGGCGTAGAACATCTCGGGTCCGCTGAATTCCAGGATGACAGAAGAGCTTGGAGGAGTGCCCCCACAAGAGAACATCTGAGCGCATGTTCTCAGGGACGAATAAGCGGTTCTGGGGGCAGGTACTGGGACCGGGCTGGTTCTCTGAAGCAGATCTCACCCTCTCCTCTATCTCCCAGGTGACAGGGGCTATGAGGTAGGAGGCAGGCAGGATGGGAGTGGTCTTGGTGGTGCTCTCCTCCTTAACTTGGAATTGACGGGAAAGAGCATCTGGCTTGATGTTACGGGACCCGGGCCGGTAGGACAGAGAAAAGTTGAACCGAGTAAAGAACAGCGACCACCGAGCCTGCCTGGAGTTGAGGCGCTGGGCAGTACGGATATACTCCAGGTTCTTGTGGTCAGTCCAGACCTGAAAAGGTGTCTTGGTTCCCTCGAGCCAATGACGCCATTCCTCCAATGCCATTTTGACTGCTAATAGTTCGCGGTTACCAATGTTGTAGTTCCGCTCAGCAGGGGACAGACATCTGCCATTGGTGTCCACTGGAACACTACCTTGGAGGATGTGAGACCTGTGAGGGGAGCAGCTATAGAGCTGTAGCCTTGTATGAAGCGCCTGTAAAAATTGGCAAAACCTAGGAACCTTTGGAGCTGTTTGCGTGTCTCAGGAACGGGCCAGGAAGTGACAGCAAGGACTTTAGCTGGGTCCATCTGGATACTGTCTCTGGCAATGATGTACCCCAGGAAGGAGATGGAAGGAACATGGAACTCACATTTCTCGGCCTTGACAAAAAGTGAGTTCTCCAAAAGGCGCTGCAGGACGGTCTGAACGTGATGAACGTGTTCCTCCCGTGATCGTGAGAAGATGAGTATGTCATCAAGGTATACAAACACAAATCAGTTTAGCATATCTCTGAGGATGTCGTTAACCAGGGCCTGGAACACAGCCGGGGCATTAGTGAGTCCGAAGGGCATCACCAGGTACTCATAGTGTCCGGTCGGGGTGTTAAAGGCTGTCTTCCACTCATCTCCTTCCTGAATACGAACCAGGTGGTAAGCATTACGGGGATCTAGTTTAGTGAAGATGGTGGCCCCCTGGAGAAGTTCAAAGGCGGATGAGATGAGAGGGAGTGGATAACGATTCTTAATAGTGATTTCATTCAGGCCCCTGTAATCAATACATGGTCTCAATGAGCCATCCTTCTTACCGACAAAGAAGAAGCCTGCCCCTGCTGGTGAGGACGATGGCCGGATTATGCCTGCTGCCAATGACTCATTTATGTAGCTCTCCATAGCTGCTCTCTCAGGTGCTGACAGAGAGTAAAGACATCCCCTGGATGGGGATGAGCCGGGCTGAAGCTCTATGGCGCAGTCATATGGTCGATGAGGGGGCAGAGAGGTAGCCTTAGCCTTACTGAAGACTTCCTTAAAGTCGTGATACTCAGAGGGAACGGATGACAGAACGGGGGTGGAGCTTAAAATAGAGGAGTGTTGAGGGCTAGCGGCGTGTCTGAGGCAAACCTGATGGCAGGAAGCGCTCCATCCCAGGATGGCTCCTGTTGTCCAGTCAATGTGAGGATTATGACGTCAGAGCCAAGGAAAACCCAAAATGAGGGGAATGCGAGATGACCTCAGGATGTGAAATTGAATGGTTTCATGGTGGTTACCGTAGAGCAGAAGATGAACTGGAGCAGTCTGATGGGTAACTGTGCCAAGCAGATGGCCGTCAAGAGCACTGGCGGGGACAGGATGAGAAAGTGGAACAAGCTCAATGTCCAGCTGGTGGGCAAGTTCTTCATCCATGATACTGGCATCTGCCCCAGAGTCAATGAATGTGGTTAGAGTGTGAGACCCTTTGGGAAGGAGGAGCTTGGCTTGAACCCGAGGTCTGGTGGGCAAAACGGAGGATTGGGCAGAGGTATGGCTCAACAGTATCTCCTCCTTTACTGATGAGCCCTGTCTTTTACTGGGCAATTTGTCACATAATGTCCACCCTTACCACAGTACATGCATAAATTAGCCTGTTTGCGTCAATCCCTTTCCTCTGGTGCCAACTTGGTGTGTCCCAGTTGCATGGGTTCTAGCCCCTCCTGTCGGGGCATGACGTAGTCCGAGGCCGAAGCAGCGGGGGACGTGGTTCGGAATCGCGTCGCGGGCTGACGAGCTGGTGTTTCCTGTCTCCTCTCCTGACGCCAGGCCTGGATGCGGAGGTCAATCCGGGTGGCAAGCTTGATGACGCCGTCTAAGGATGACGGTGCCTCGTGCGACACCAGCTCATCTTTTATGTAGGCTGCCAGACCGTGCGTGAAAGCGTCACAAAGGGCGGACTCATTCCATTCGCTCTGCCGAGCCATAGTGCGGAAGTGAGGCGAAGGTGTGGGGTTGCAGAGCGAGTAGGATGGAGCAATTAGTTAAAAAAGCATTGCAGGTTTCTGGATCTCCGGCGTAGCGCTCAGGAGCGCCAACTCTGGGTTCGCTGACGGAAGGAGGTGGAATGGCTGGACCGGAGTCGGAGCCGGAGGCGCAGGCTGAGAACTTTTTACGGTCATCTGTTGTACACGAGCCCTAACGCTGTTCTTGGGCTGCCATGGCCTGCGAAAGTGCCGCTACAGTTGCCATCATCGTGGACTCATGCTGCTTGAGAGCCTCCTCGATCCGCTTGAAGCGATTGGCAGGAGAAGTCGAGCGTGCTGGATCCATAACTGGCCAGATTGTACTGTAACGGGGATACCAGGATCCAAATGCAGCGCCAACAGAACTGAGAAGCATGTGAGTCCCACAGGTACTGTTGTCCAGAGGGGCAAGGCGAAACTCGTAGTCGGGGTCACAGAACAGGGGTCTTTACAAGGAAACAGGAGAGCAGACGAGGTCAAAAACAGGCTGGGTCTAAACCGAGTAATCTGTCCGAAAGAATACGCTGGATAGTCTCGCATAAGGGCTAAGAACAATCTGGCGAAGAGTGAATGTGAGTGAGCCACTTAAGTATGGCACAAATGGAGATTGGTCTCAGGTGTGCACTGGCTGAACAGGTGTGCAGATGAGAGAGAGAGAGAGAGAGAGAGAGAGAGAGAGAGTGAGAGAGAGACAGCAGAAAAAGGAGCTGGCTGATGTGACAGGGGCGGGTTGTGTGTGTATTTGAATAAAGACTGGGGCAGAACTGCTGATGTGAAAGACTCTTGTTGTACATCTGATCTGGAGATGCTGGCTGTGTCATTCAGACCCAAGTATCTTCCCCCGGAGTTTGGTCAGCTGGCTCTAGTTCTTGTTTACATCCCTCCCTCTGGCAACGTCATGCGTCCACCAGATTGAAAGTTCATCCCCAGACTCCCCTGTTCTCATTTTAGGGGATTTCAATGGCTGCAGGCTAAATAACACACTTCCAACCTACCAACAGTATGTCACATGCGCTACCAGAGGCGACAAAACAATCGACCTCTGTTATGGAAATATAAAGAACGCATATAAAGAATACAAAAAACCACCTGTTAGCACTGCAGACCATAATGCTGTTCATCTGATCCCTGCCTATCGCACAAAACTGCAGAGAGAGGGCGTGGCCAAGAAGTTGGTGAAAAGGTGGGATGGAGATGCAGTTGAGACTCTACAGGGCTGCTTCCAATGCACAGACTGGGACGTGCTCACTGATGGGAGCAGCCTTGAGGAAGCCACTGAGGCGGTTACCCACTATATCACCTTCTGTGAGGAAATGATTGTCCCTAGAAAAACTGTAAAGGTGTTTTCTAACAACAAGCCCTGGATCACAAAAGCCCTGAAAAAAACTTTAAATGAAAAGAAAATAGCATTTAACTCAGGGAACAGAATTGAGTCTAAACTCATCCAAAACAGATTGAATAAAGAAATAAAAGCAGCCAAGAGAGGGTACAAGGAGAGGGTCTAGAGACTTTTTCAGGAAGGCAATGCCAGGGACGCCTGGCAAGGCGTTAAAACACTTGCGGGCCTCCCCAACAATTCAGCATCATTAAATACAGGGACAAGAGACCCTGTCAACATGGCAGAGGACCTTAATCAATTCTACTGCAGGTTTGACCAGTCTGACTTCTCACAGGAGAGGAAGGAGCTGATAGCTGAGCTCACTCCAATGACACCCACCCAAGTAAACCTGGAGCTGCAACAGGTAGAGATAGAACTCATGCTTAAGAGGACTAAACCAAACAAAGCACCAGGACCCGACCGGATCTGCGGGCGGCTGCTAAAGTCCTGCTGCAGTCAGCTGGCTGGTGTTTTTTGCCATCTCTTCAACCGCTCCCTGTCTGAACATTCAATCCCGTCGCTCTGGAAATCCTCCATCATTTGTCCAGTAGCCAAAAAGAGCAATCCCACCTGTGATAATGACTATCGGCCAGTAGCATTAACATCTCTGGTAATGAAAGGCTTTGAAAGGCTTATTCTTTCCCAGCTTCGGGAGGAGGTCAGTATGCATGCTGACCCCCTTCAGTTTGCATACAAACAACACAGGGGTGTGGATGTACTGACGCTGTTGCATGGTGCTTACACTCATCTCAAGAAGCCCAAGTCATTCATCAGACTGGTGTTTGTGGACTTCTTGAGCGCCTTTAACACTGTGCAACCTCACCTGATGGGACGTAAGCTACTTCAGATGGACGTCAACCCACATCTGATCCTCTGGATCCTCTTTTTCCTGACCGACAGGCAACAGAGGGTCAGAGTTAATGGTCACCTCAGCTCATCCAAGTCTGTTTCCTCAGGAGCCCCACAGGGCTCTGTAATCTCACCTGTCTTGTACACTCTGTACACCAGTGTTTTTCAACCTTTTTTGAGCCATGGCACATTTCTTTCATTGAAAAAATCCCGCGGCACACCACCAGCTGAAAATGTGAAAAAAAGCTTATATTAACAATGTAAGTGTTATATTGTTAATATAAGTGTTTTTTAACATTGAAGAATGATGCTATAACGCCTTGAATAGGAATCAAATAAACACAAAGAAAAAAGTATTTTAGAATCTTTCATATTTATACTCACTCAGTGTGAAACCTGGGCCTGTTTGGATGAACACAGAGCTGATATCCTGGCAGGAATCGATGAAAGACACACACGAAGCTCTTCCTCCACAGCTCTCAGTCTTTTTCTGTTTTTAGTTTTTACAGCAGTCAGGCTTGAAAAGCTCACCTCACACAGGTATGTTGTGGAAAATGGGAGCAATGTCAAAATAGCTTTGTTGGCCAGCATGGGGAACTCCTTGGCAGCTGCCAACCAAAAACTGTCCAAAGGTAGATCAGCAAAGCTTAGCTTGAGACCATGATCTTGTCTCAGTTCAGTTAGTTCCTCCTGCTCCTGTAAAGTCATGTCCTTTCCAACAGCTGATGCTGAGCTGAATGGGTCCCTAACCCAGTCAAGGCACTCCGTGGAGGCTGAAGAGAAATAAAATGACATCTTCTCCTCAAGAGTTTTCAAATGTTTAACTATTATCTCACACAGTGCAGCAGTGTTAACATCTTGCCATTTATTGGTGAGTGGGAACATTTCAAGATTGCCACTTTCCACATGTTGCTGCCAGAGTTGCACCTTTGAACGGAATCCATTTATTTTATCTGTACTTGTAAGCAGGTTTTCATTTCGGCCTTGCATTCGTGTGTTCAGTTCATTCAGATGATGAAAAATATCTGCCAGGTATGCCAGCCTTGCACACCACTCATCACTTGCAAGCAGCTTTGCGTAATCGGACCCCTCATTTGTCAGAAACACTTTAAGTTCCTCTCGCAGCTCATACACACGGGCCAGCACCTTGCCGCGCGACAACCATCGGACCTCCGTATGAAACAGCAAAGCTTTATGCTCCACTCCCATTTCCTCACACAAAGCCGCAAATATGCGACTTTTCACAGGTCGTGACTTCACAAAGTTTACCATGCGCACAACATCATCCAACACAGGAACGAGGTCTACTGGTAAAGTCTTGGCTACGAGGGCTTCGCGGTGTAAAAAACAGTGCGTAATGATCACATCTGGGTTTTTTTCCTTCACTCTGCTTACAAAGCCTTTGGTGCGCCCGACCATGGCTGCAGCTCCATCAGTGCAGACACTCGTGCAGTTTTCCCACTTAAGTCCTCCTTTTTCCAGATATTCTGATGTGACCTGAAAAATTTCCTCTCCTGTTGTTTTTCCTGGCAAAGCCTTGCAAAATAGAAAGTTTTCTCTGATTGTGTCTCCATCTACAAAACGCACATTGGCCAATAGTTGAGCATGTCCACTTATATCAGTAGACTCATCAAGTTGCAACGCAAATTCATTACTGATACGGATCTTGTCCAAAACCACACTTTCGATGTCTGCAGACATCTCATCAATACGTCTGGAAATTGTGTTATCTGAGAGAAGGACTTTGGCTATTTCTTTAGCCGCTTCGGGTCCGAGCATCTCATTTACAATGGCTTTGCAGGTGGGAAGTATTAATTGCTCTGCCACAGTATGGGACTTTTTCTGACCTTTCTTTTGACCACAAGTTCAGCGACGTGGTAGCTAGCTTTAAGGGCTCTCTCGTTTACCTTTGCGGTTTTTCTCATGAAAGTTGCTTGTTTCTCCGTGTGTTCACGCAGGCGAACAAAATACTCCACATTTTTGTTTTGAAGTGAAGGGTGTTTCGTTTGGAGATGGCGTTTAAGCTTACTTGGGACCATAGCACTGTTGGAGAGCTTTTCACCACATACCAAGCACAACGGAGTCGGTGCCGTTGCATCTCCGGTAAAAGTAAATCCAAATGAAAGATAGCTTTCGTTGTATTGTCTCGCACCAGAAACTTTGCTGGACGTCTTTGCTTTCTTTTGACCTCCACTCATACTAGGGCCTTCATCTGGGTCCGGATTTTGTCCAGGGTCCAGTTCAGAGTCAGCATTTTTCCTCTTCAAAAACTTATCCATCACTTTTCACCGTCGTCCTGTTATACCTGTCGCTGCATCCATGCGTCACTAATTCGCTTGTCTCCAAGCACAAGGCAATTAGCTACCTGCTGCTGCTGCCGCTTACTGGTATGGAAGAGTACTACATGATTACTCTGCCAGGCGCTAGACCGCACAGGCACACAAATTGGATAATTTCCAACCACAGTGGTTGAAAAACACTGCTGTACACCAATGACTGCAGAAGCACTAACCCAGGCATAACATACATTAAATATTCTGATGACACTGTGATCATGGACACCACAAACACGCCAGGACAGCTACAGTCTGAGATGGACATTTTTGCAGAGTGGTGCAGGCGGAACTGCCTCAATCTCAACCCTTCAAAAACTAAGGAAGTGGTTGTCGACTTCCGCAAGAACCCCACCATCATCCCCACTCTGTCACTCAACAACCAGCTGGTAGAGAGGGTTGAGTCATACAGATACCTCGGGACAATAATTGATCACAGACTCACCTTCCAATCAAACAGTGAAACCATCTTTTCCAAATGTCAGCAGCGTCTCTTCTTCCTGAGAAAGCTTCGCAGACTCCAGGTTCATCCGTCAGTCCTGACAGCTTTTTACAAATGCTTCATTGAATCTGTAATCACCTTCAACATATCAGCCTGGTTCGGTTCACTATCTAACATCCATCGCAACCCACTAAACAAAATCATAACAATGAGCAGTAAAATAATCGGTTTGGAGCAGGAATCACTAATCCACATTTACAACAGAAGGGTTAAATTGAAAGGTACATACATAGCCTCAGATATCACTCACACACTGCACAGCCATTACAGTCTGCTACCCTCAGGTCTGAGATACAGATCATTTACATTCAGGACTAAGAGAGCCATGTCAAGCTTTGTACCAGGGATTGCTCTTATTTATTTATTTATTAACTATATTTTTAACAATTGTTTTTATCATACCTATCCACAATTGTTTTTATCATATGTGTTTATTGTGCTTGCAGGCTTTATTTTCTTCTCTCCAATTTTTTACTGTTAATTGATGGTTGATCATTCTATTTGTTGACTGATTGTGGTATATTGTGTTGTGTTTCTGGTTATGTGAACTGTACACACACTGATGCTCTGCACGAACAAAGTTCCTAACGGATAAATAAAGTTCTTTGAAGTTGAAGTTGAAGTCTGAGAGGGTGTTCTCCACAGCTGGAGACACCATAAGTCCAGAAAGATCACGTGTCATTCCTGAAAAAGCAGATATGCTGATTTCTCGTGAAATGTAACCAAACTTTCTCTCTGTACCCACTTGTTTCCTGTCAATGCATGTTAGTACCTCAGCAAAAATGCATGTTCTTGTCTTGGCATCATAGGTTCCTGAAGATCATGGATGTGCCTGTGATGTGGATCATGGACATGGTCCACTCATTCTTATGTCCCAGTTTTATAGAAGGCTGACAGTCAGTTGTTTTAGTGATCTTTAAGGATTTAGTGGTTAATATGTGTGTCACTGCTTAGTGTTGACAGGTCTATCAGTTTTCTCACAGGTTCACCATCAGTTAGCCTGCAGTGGTGTTCACTGGTTCATGACAGGTGTCAGTTGGTTCTGAAGGGATTTCTTCGGATTACTTTGATTGCAATGACTGCTTTGATATTGTCGCTCTTGTTGCTATGGAAACGAATGACCTCAGCGGACTTCCAGTGATGTTATCTCTGATGGATCAAAGCCATTTTGTGACCTATCAAAGGACTGGACCAGGGCTTAATATGTGTGTCACTGCTTAGTTTCTACAGGTCTATCAGAGTTTTCACAGGTTCACCATCAGTTAGCCTGCAGTAGTGTTTTACTGGTTGATGACAGGTTTCAGTTGGTTCTGAATTGAATTCTCTGGTTTACTTTGATTGCAATGACTGCTTTAATATTGTCTTTATTGTTGCTATGAAAAGGAATGACCTCAGCAGAATGGTGATGTCATCCCTGATGGATCAAAGCCATTTTGTGACCTATCAACGGACTGGAGCAGGGTTTGAAGCACAGGTCCTAGTCTATATGAGGTTTGACTCCAAGGTGTTGCTGGATTGACTTGAGAGGCAATATAGGATGTGCCTGCCGTCACACAAATCATCACTGAGATCACTCTTACTGAGTTGTAAGATTTGTAAGAGAGCACTAAAACTACACACAGTAGGGTCCCCTACCTCTCCGTCTGTACCTACTCGTTTCCTGTCAATGTCCCAGTTTGACAGTAGGCTGATAAGTGAGTAAGTTGTTTTAGTGATTTGTAAGGATTAATGGTTCATACGTGTGTCACTGCTTAGTGTTGACAGGTCTATCAGAGTTTTCACAGGTTCACCATCAATTAGCCTGGAGTAGTGTTTACTGGTTCATAACAGGTGTCAATTGGTTCTGAAGGGATTTCTCTGGAATAATTTGATAGTTGTTACGGAAACGAATGATCTCAACGGAATGGTGATGTCATCTCTGATGGATCAAAGCCATTTTGTCCTAGTCGATATGAGGTTTCACTCCAAGATGTTGCTGGATTGACTTACGAGTCTTTTGGGAGGTGCCTGCCGTCGCACTCTTCCTGAATTATTATGTGGACTGGTTTGTAAGAGAGCACTGAAACTAATCCAGTAATCTCTCAGTACATCACTCAATGACTTCCAGCTCGTCACACTTACTCCTATCATGATAAAGTGCTTTGAGAGGCTGGTAAAGTGAGGTGAAGTTCGCAGACAACACAACAGTGGTGGGCCTCATCAGGGACGACAACGAGCTGGCCTACAGAGAGGAAGTGGAGCACCTGAGGGCTGGTGCAAAGCCAACAACCTGATCCTGAACATGGATAAAACCAAAGAGATCATTGTTGACTTCAGGAAGAGCCAGCCCAGTCACGCTCCACCTCTCCCCAACAACACAGATGTGGAGGTGGTCAGCAGCACCAAGTTCCTGGGGGTGCACATCACAAACAACCTCACCTGGGGCCTCATGTACAAAGGGTGCGTTCGCACAAAAATGTGGCATACACTCTTTTTCATGGCAAAGTTCAGATGTGTCAATAGTGAAATGACCGAGGAAATGTGCGGTGCCTCACGCCAACTTCATGGCTGGTGTACGCATGTTTCTACAGCTGTTGATCCTTTGGCGACACTTAGAGGTGATGCTGGGATGTGCACATCAGAGACACATGAACAATTAACACTGGTGAACAATTAACACCCCCCCGTGTCTGCAATTACATGAGTGGATATGAAGCATGCACAAAGTGGTCCAAAAAAATACCGTTTAAAACCAATGGCTGCTTTAGCAGTATTAGAAGATACTGTATTGCAAATGGTGCAATATGAAGAAAGTGTGTGTTCAGAGACAGAGACGATTCACTGGCACATGATGACAACTGGCTCATCAGCCGCTTTAGGTTCCCGAAGGCAATCCTCCTGGAACTGTGCGCAGCTGCGGCCGGCCTTGCAGCGCAACACAGTGAGGAGTCATGCGCTGCCTGTGCCCATACAGGTGCTGACCACACTGGGGTTCCTAGCAACCGGGGCATTCCAGAGGGTGTTGGCTGACCGACCGGGACTGTGCCAGTCGACCCTGAGCCAAGCCATGCCAGCCGTGTGGGATGGAATTATCCGCATGTCAGCCAGGTATATCAAATTCCCATACAATGCAGCTGAAAAGGTCAACATTGAAGTGCAATTTGCAGCGAGAGCCGGTTTTGACTGCACACACATTGCTATAAAAGCACTATCACATGATGAATTTGTATATGTCAACAGGAAACATTTTCATTCGATCAATGTACAGATCATATGCAATGCGCAAATGCAATTAACCAACATCGTAGCGAGGTGGCCTGGTTCAACGCACGATTCATATATTCTGAGTAACAGCATGGTTGGGAACAGACTACAAGCTGTCTCTGTGCTCGATGGGTGGCTTCTTGGTGAGTAAATTTATTTGTGTAATTGTCCTAATATTAATCCCCGTGATGCGCATTCAGCATGTGCACCCCCAAATTCTATCCCGTCTTCACAGCATCATTACTAGTCAGTGGTTAAAGTTAGTGACTTGCTGTTTCTTGCTGCTTAAACTGCAGCTTAAGATCTTTCTAACAAGCCCCTGATTGTCTCTTTGTGCAAAGTACTCATGTTAATAACCCTGTGCGTAAAGGATGAAATGTATTAATCAGCCTCACCTTTTCCCAGACGCACTTCTGCACTAATTTGCAACAATAGTGTGTGATCCTTGTATGTAGTGTATAAAATTAACGAATGGAAACTGTAAATCCAGTTTACTTTGTCTGCTTTCAATTGACCCCAGGCGACCGTGGCTACCCACTTCAGAGGTGACTGATGACCCCTCTCACCAACCTCTGATGGATCAAAGCCATTTTGTGACCTATCAAAGGACTGGACCAGGGCTTAATATGTGTGTCACTGCTTAGTTTCTACAGGTCTATCATTTTTCACAGGTTCACCATCAGTTAGCCTGCAGTAGTGTTTTACTGGTTGATGACAGGTTTCAGTTGGTTCTGAATTGATTTCTCTGGCAATAATATGGGATGTTGTTTCATCTGATTGCAATGACTGCTTTAATATTGTTGTCATTGTTGCTCTGGAGAAAAGACTTTTCCTGGTTTCCAAGTGTTTTCAGATGAGGTTTCACACATTTTTCAATAGATTTGGCAGGTTGATAAGTAGTTGTAACTGTTTAAAAGAGGTTTTACTGGTGGTGGTGACTTAAAAAAGCCCTTAATACACATGGCTAGTAATTTGGAACACAGATAAGCTCATGCATTTCAGAAAGTCAGGCATTCTTTGGGACAAATACAAGAGATGTTCAACTTTTGGCACTTTTATCAACCTGTTGACAGTCACATGATCACTATCAAAGTAGTCACATGACAGGCCATGTTCAGCAGACTAAATCACATGTGAAAACAAGCACAATCACAATATAAATAACATCTCAATATCTACATTCTCAGTTCAATCAAGCAACCATATTCAGCAGAAAAAAATCAGAAATAGCAAACAAAATAGCAACAAAAGCTACAAATCAGAATCAGAATTCAGATCAGAATCACAATCAGAATTCCTTTATTGATCCCCGAGGGGAAATTGTTTTTGTTGCAGTGCTCCTTAAAAGGATAGAATTAGAATAAAGTTAGAAAGAAAGAAAAGAGTAAGAAAATATATAAATAAAAAGCAAATATAAAAAACAAAATATTTATATTGTGAATATATATATATAAAACAAAATATATCACAAAATATAAAAGAGCAGTGCCCAAGGCATGTTAATGTTGGGCTATTCTTACAGTACCTTCAGTTCTCCGTCAGTCTTATTTTTATTTCCTCTTTTCTTCAATCTTTTGCTCATGTCTCGAGCATGCTGTCTGCATGTAAGACGAGACCCATGGTAGATAAAGATGTCGTGTCACAGGTTCATCTGGACGTGCACTTTGCCACAGCTACCAGCGATCTCCACATTGCACTTGAGCTGGCCGGAAACATACAAACACGTAGCTGATCAACCAAGGCAGATCAGCTGCCAAAAGATTACCTAATGGTGTATCAAAACATAATTATTGGACAATACTTAAGAGGACGCCCCAGAGGTGTGGTAAAAGAATTAAAGACAACACCCAGATCACCTCAAGCCAAAACACTTCTCGTGCATCTCGTTCGCACTTAAACTTGTCCTCCTTTTCGGTCGACATTAAAGTCTTTGCTTCCAGACTTTCTGACTCCTGCTGATTTTTACTGAACACAAGAAGATTTTTCTGAACAATTGAACACGGTTGAAACTTTGATTTTTGGTCCATGTGGCTTGGAATTTCGGTTTCAATACACCACAGTTTCCCAACCTTTTTCAGCCACGGCACATATTTACGTTAGAAAAATCACAAGGCTCACAACCAAACAAAAATGTCACAAAAAGTATATTTATTGAAATCTCATGAAAATCTAGTCTCAGTTTACTCAATTTGCTTGCTCAGTGTGAAACCTGGGCCTGTTTAGTTGAACACAAAGCTGATATTCTTGCAGGAATTGAAGAAAGACACACAGGAAGATTTCACCTGATTGGTGCTCTAAGCCTTGGATAATCTTCCAGGGCACACCTGATGATTTCTCATGGCACAGTGGTTGGGAAACACTGGTTCACAGCATGTGATCAGAGTCGTCAAGTTGGTCATATGAGTTTGTTCAGCCAGTGTTGATGTTACCATTGAGTGCCCAGTGGGCACGCATTTATCTTTTCTCTTTTCTTTTCTTCTCCTCTGTTGTTGATGTCCCTCCCCATCCCTCCTCCATTCCTCCTCATGTTTTCCTTCTGCTCACTTGCAGTGTGTGATTGTGGTAAGCATGGCTGTCTTCCAAGTTTACCTGCGTTCGATTCCCAGCCTTCACATACTTTTTTTGACAGTCAGGCAAAATATGAAGCAGCTTACATAGTAACTGCAGTCATTTTTTCCCTCTGTATTTACTTAACAAACCCTCCAGTCAGTCGCGCTTCTAACTTCTTTTATTCGTCATGCTTTTGGACCTTACATTGCATATCATCTCTCTCTGAACAGCAGCAGTATGGAAGTATATCTGTGCCATCTGAGTTTGAATATGAATTTCTAAGATTTAATTTTTTCAGCATCAAAATCAGACTTTGAATTTTAAAAGCCATGAAATTTCTAGCACTGAAATTTTTTTTGTTTTTTGTTTGAATTTTATTTTGTTGACATAAATTCAAACTCGGATAGCACAGAAATACTTCCATACAGCAGAGCAGAAAGAAAAGCTTTGGAGTGATGACAAAAATTGTTCCACAAATTTTTGCAACTTGTGTGGTATAAATCTCTTGCAGTATTTTATAATAAATGGTTATTTCGAGCATAACAGCACGCGTGAGGGAGGATTTTGCACTCATATAATAATAATAATAATGCGTCGTTATTACTGCAGTATCTTCTAGATTTTCAAACAGCACCTAAATGTTTAGGAAGTTAATATTGGCCAGTCTGATGATATTATGGCATAGACGAACTCTGTCACAGCCGACTTGCTGGCTTTTATCTAACAACAAATAATGTAATTCTGTGTTAAACAATGTGACTTACATGAAGGTTACTGCTTTATCTCACAACAGCACAGTCTGTGTTTACACACAGCTACATATACAAGGTCATTCAAATTATCCTCTGTGCTCTTTTTGTCTAACTGGCTGTATTACACAGCAGATGGCGCTCTTACTCTGTCATAGTACTGGCAGAATGAGGATGAGTGTGGTCCTGTGTGTCCTCCACAATGATTCAAAACTAGACTCAGCAAAGCACAACACCCACACGGCTTGAACGCATTATCTAAAAACGTTTGATCTGACTGTGATTTTATATGATGCAGTGTGTTCGTGCTCATCCAAGCAAACAAAATACTGTCAAACTTGATTACAAATGCTGAATTAATGCGTTTCGTTTGATAAACACATTTACCAATAGATTCACCAACAAATATAGTTTCATTATTCATTTTCATCAAGTCAGTTTTAAAGGCACGTTAACAAGGAAATCCATGCTAATTCACACAGCCACTAAGTTTTTCCATATATCCTCCCTTTTCCCACTTGATTACCACTCAGAACATCTGCCATAATTTTAAAACAAGGGACTGAGGCTGACTGTACTGCTGCACAAATTCAGACAAGATAATAATCTGCTCTCACTCTCACTTAATATATGTATATTTTATCCATTAAGCAAAATTAGTCTTTAAGTTCATGGAAAAATCTAAAAATTGTTTATAAAAGTTACTGACTTTACAAATATTCTTGTTTAAATATGATTCCTCTAAAATATTTCTTCCCAGTTCAAACAAAATGGCTCATTTCATGTTTAGGAATATTTTTGCTCATATTGAGAAATGCACGAGGACTGGACTAGGGGACTAGGGGACACAAGCTTATTATTCAAGATCTGTGTCCGTGCAAGCTGATTATTATCCCACTTATTGCAATTTAGTGATTTAAAATGCTGCTACAAGAGCTATGTTTAATTATTTTATATAATACAACTTAATTACTGCTCTCTATGTTCAAGTTGAAGTAGTTAGGAATACTTCCCAAAACTAACACAAACATATACATATGTCAATGTCACATGACTGCAAACAACCTGTTCAGCTTCTGCTTGAAACATGGTTAATACACATCCAGAGGACACAGGACACATTAGCATTTGTTTGAAGTCATATTTCTGTTCATCTGGTGAATATCAGTCCAATATTCACTCTCTTTCAGCTCTGTTTTTGGTGTCTACCAACTCCTGAGGGAAATATCTGGTTCCCTGGCTGTAAATGATCCACTATGTTCACCAGCCAGTCTCTGTGTCTCTTTGCTGCTGAGCAAGTAGTGTACAGTGGGTTTTTAGAGTTTTCTTTTCTGACAGCTGGCTGCTATGCTTGAAAACTATACAAAGAAAACTGAGAGTAAACCAAATCAATCAAGCTGCAGGTTGTACAGCTGAACAATGAGCTGAAACCCACTTACAAGAGTTACAAAAACGATTCTAGCAGCTTTAAAGCTCGAGAAAATGTTTTTGTCAATCCACTGTTTCCAAGGTCAAGAATGAACTTTCAAGTTCAAATGGATGTGTGTGTGTGTGTGTGTGTGTGTGTGTGTGTGTGTGTGTGTGTGTGTGTGTGTGCGTGTGTGCGTGTGTGCGTGTGTGTGAATTGTACTCCCACAGTGGATAATCTTAAATGAAGTCATGTCTCACAGTAACCATGTATTACTCTAGCACAGGAGTATTCATAGACCTCTGGTTTTATATAGAAGTAATGAAACTGTGACATGTGGTCTTCTGTGTGAATTGTACTTGGAGGCAACAGGTTATTCAGTGCACAAACTGTGGTAGGTGTGGTCCAGCATTTAAGTTGTGCCTGGGACCCTCGGCATGTAAATGTGGCCTAAGTCGCATGAACAAAAATCAAATACAGCATGTAGTTCCTTAGTTTTCAATTATTATTATGAAATAAATGTATGCATAAGTGTCAAAACAATCTGTTTGCATCAAATACTATATGGATGTGACAAACTTAGAGAAAAAATTATTCATGCAAAGACTTTTATTTATGAATACTCTGCAGTACTGTACAATAACACACACTTGTCTCTATTTCTGATCATTCTTAATGATCATTTCAAATATAGACAAATATTGTGCCTTCACAAACAGTTCCCTTTTCACAATAATCTAAAAATACCTTGTTCTGTTTTAAATATGTAGCATAACTTTTTGAAAATAAAATATACATTATATGAAATATAACTGGATAGACTATATAGTACCAAATGCAATTATATGCAAATACACCTTCTCTCTGTGACTTACGCATTTCATGCACAAAAAAATGAGAAAAAAAGATGCAGCGCATACAAAAGAAGCTGTACATACTTCTGTATGAAAATAGAAAATATCAAAGCAAGATGTGCACCAATAGTCTATATCATGTTACAAAGAACTTGCAGTACAAAAAGACCTACGAGAATGACCAGATAACACATTACCTGGAACACAGAGGTATGGATACTGGGCTGGTAACAGGACAAAGACAAAACCTCGCACTGAGCTTCCACTGATGAACTTCAGTCAGAGCCACTTCCATGCAAGTCTACAACCAGATCCAACAGGGTCAACATCAAATACAGCGGGATCAAAGAGTGACAGGGTCAAACAAGCAAACCAGAAGTTACAGTTTTAGCTTTGAATTTTGGTACTAAACCCAGTAAATGTAAATGTCCAATGCATAGCATAAAGTTTGGTTTGGTATGTTTTTTAATTCCTTGTATTGCTACCCCATACGTGCAGTGAGTGTAAACCAATTGCCAGTTATGCCAACAACTTATAAAGCACTGATATGTCAACATTAAATTATTGAACAGGTTCAGATACTGCTTTTAGTATCTCAACAGCAATGTTCTATACAGCATTAATAGTAAGCTTCTTCGAGCTAAACTTTATTGTTATTGCCAAAACAACTCCAAATGTTTCTGTTTTCATCAAAGTAAAATGACTTATTGATGTCCAGTTTAAATCAGGATTCGTAAACCGACAATACTGGATGTGTTACACAGAAATGAAGTTCTCCACAGGAACAGTGTGTACAAGGCACACTGCGATCAATATAGCTACATCTTCAACATCATCTCCTGCAAAAAAGCACTTCTGAAATCACACATAAACTAAGATGTGAACAAAGAAAAACTCCACAGTTAAATATAGACTTCTGTTAATGCCACAAAATATAGATTTTCTTCTTTAACAGTATGAGGATTAACAAAATAACACTTAAATTAGACGTTCTGATACTGATGCTAAGACTTACGGCACCGGAGAACAGGGAGGATGTGAATACGAATTCCTCCTACAGTAATCTCTGAGTATTTGAAGAGATTATCAGGTGCTCACTGGTAACATAAAGCCAATAATCTCAGCAGTGCAAATCTAACACTTGTACCAAAAGGTAGAGCTTTAAAGCAGACGTTTAAATGTGATCAGCTCCTTTAAATGGAGAATTACTACTCAATCATGTCACAAACATCTTGTATACGACGACTATATTGCTCTTGAGTGAAACTATTCAAGGACCACAGTGTTTCTCATTGCAATCCAGGCTCTCGGAGTACATTCTCTATCACACAAGTATAAGAATAAAGAGCACAGGGTTTCATTAGTAATACACCCAAAGACTACACTTCCAAAAATCTAGTCTTTTCTTAACATAGATAAGAAAATATACATTTCTTCAGCAATTAATTGTCTTAAATTGATTTTTTTATATTCTTAATAAAATCTTATAACTCTTTCTTATTTACATTTGGTGTAGGTTAATACTGATTGTAATGCAATACTGTTGCCTTTTTTTCTGTTACATTTCTTTTGTTTGTTGAGCAGAAGCACTTTTACATTCATATTTCAACACCCAAGCCCGAGAAGAAGCCCAAGTGTAGACAGGAATAATGACATGCATTTTTCCAAAAGCAAAATGAGACAACTTCAAAAGGAGGAAGTCCACTTGCTTTAGCAAATTAACTTTTTGAGAGGTGGAGAGAATGGAAGGTCAAGGATGCCAAGGTTGAAAAGGCCTGGAGAATTGGCACCAGCGGCGCCTTTATTTGGCTGTAAAATGCTCTCGCAGCACCAGGACAGTCAGTTCTGTGAGAAGTAATGTGTAGCAATATTGGAGTCACAGCTGACTGGGCCGTGAGGTGAGATGAAAGCTTTTGTTGTTGGAAAAAGCTGTTAACTTGAGAAAGACAGATTTCCACAGTGGCGAAGGCAGTGTCAGATGTTACACTCTCTCCACTCGACTGGGGTCATAGGAGTCTGATGAGAAATGTGAGAGAGAAAAGATGAGACAACACAATTAAAAACAAGTCAGAACAATATCAATTTGCCATTAAAAGGTGGAAATTTAAGGTGCCCTGTGGAATCTTTAAATATTGGCATTGCAAATGTTTCATGAGGAAGGAAATGCATAAACGTTTGTTATACATCAAGAATTCAGACAATACCTGTTGCTGAGTAACACTGAATGCTAACAGTAACTTTTAAAGGAAAAGATGAACATTTTGTGAAGTGGACTAATATTTGGCTATTTTTTGAGAACGAGATGAGAGGATATATTGATATATTATATATGATATTAAACCTATGTCTGTGCAATAAGTACTGAGCTTGAGTCAGGAAATGGTTAGTCTAGCTTAGCAGGGAAGCAGTGGGAAACAGCTCAGTCCAAAGTGCTACTGACTAAAAACCTACTAACACCTCCAAACTTTACCAAGGAGCCCGTTTTTTAACAGGTAGAGAATAAACACAGAAATACAAAAACTGCAGTTTGTGGTTTTAGGAGTTATGTGCTGGAACCACGTCTCAGCATTCAACAAAAGTTGTCATCATGAGATTCACAGGTTTGGTACCACTGGCAGAGACAAAACCTGTGCCAATCAACCAAATCTAGCAACCAATAATACAGCCAGGGGCGCTGCACAGAAGTAGTTAATAGTGCCAACACATAACTAACCTAAACCCACTAACTAATGCACAGCTAGACAAACAATTTACCCACTCAAGTTTAGCACTAATGCACAAACATGACACTGAGACCAACTTTTCAGCTCACACTCAGAAAGAAGCAATGATGGCTCCCTTCATACCCACCTGAGACACAGAGCACCTCCTCATCCTCCATATTCAAGGGGCCACAGGTCCCAGTGCTGAAGCTGAGTGGCAACGTTATTTCTCTCTTAGGAACACTGCGAGGTTTAGGAAGCAGAGGAGGCTTCTGCAGCCTGGTACGCCGCTTTGGTTTGGGCATGCTTTCTTCCTCAGTGCCTTGTGCTGCCTCAGCTCTACTGGCCTCTGCTGTATTCTGTCCATCTCTCATCTTCTCCACAGGCTTTTCTTTGTCATGCTCCACTATTTTCAGCTCCACCTCTCCTTCTGGCTCTTCTGTTTTTAATTCAACATCTACTTCTTTACTCCCTTCATTTTCTGCTTTTAGTGCAATCTCAGCATTCATCTTGTCTACCTCCTCTTCTTCTCTCTGCGCTTCCTCACATATCTCTTCATTTAGTTCTTCTTGAAGTTTACAAGCTTTATCAACATCTCCCAACTGGTTGTGTGTTTTATGTGCATTCTCACATTCATCTGGGTTTAATTCCTCCTTCCCTCCTTTTTTCTGTAGTTTATCATCCTCTTCCTGTTCTTGTTGCTCTACAACTTCTTCTTTTGTCTCTTCCTGAACGTCACTCGCATCTCTGTCACCACCCCACTCCTCAGACTCTAAACCTTTGAGACTGAGGTGTCTTATTCGAGAGTCAAGCTCTGTCAGATGGGCCATTCTGTCTGTGGTTGACCTGCCCATAGATGTAACAGATGAAGAGGCGGAAGAATTTAGCTTATCTTGCAGGGATTCAATTAGTTTGCATGCTCCACCTCGCCCCCTCTTCTCCACACTGCACATGCTAAGTGCTAGCTTCTCATCAGGGGTGATGGGCAGGGATAGAGGAAGCTTATTGGGTGGGAACTCAGGCAGGTCCAGTACTGCCAGGGACTGACTCTCAGTATCCTCATTGTCTTCACCATCACTGTGGTTGCTGCTGTGCTTTTGTCTGGCCCCTTCTTCGTGGTCCACTCCTGATCCTGTCTTCCTGACCTCCTCTGTCTCTGCTCCCTGAACAACCAGGGTCTCTTCTTTGACTTGCTCATGCTCTCCTTTCACCTGCTGTGTCTCTTCGCCTTGACTTTGTAGTTTCTCACTTGACGTTGTGTCCTTATCATCATGGTTGTCCTCTGGCTGTTTGTCAGCCACACCCAGGGCTTCCACTGGGACGGATATTCCAAGGATTCTGGCAGCCCTCTGCTCAATGGACTCATTTTCAGGGATACCTTTTGCACATTTGACCTCATACAGGTTGCTGAGGTCCTCTGCAGGTAAAGAATTGGCTTTCTCCTGAATCAGTAAGTTTTCCAGGTGCTTATCTGCTATGGTTGATTCATTCTTATAGGTCAGAGAATCAGAGATGGTGTATCGCTCATTACCATCATCATTCTCAAACACAAAAGAGGCCTGCCTGGTCAACCTAGTGATATGTGCTGAACCTTCTTTCTGAGGTGATCTGCAGCTTTCACTCCTGCTTCTACAGATGCTTAAATTCACCTCACCCCTGAATGGTGGAACATTGTCTGACCTAGCCTTTCTCTCGGTCTCTATCTCAGCTTGAAGCTCTTTATTTGAATTGTGCTCAGGGCTACCACTATTTTTAACGAGTGCTGTCCTGCTCTCCCACAACATTTGCACTGGCTGACTAAGCTCCTTATGATCCAGTGGAGATGGGACTGAAAGTGAGCGATGCATTGGCTCCCCGGGACCACCAGGAGTCTCTGTGTAGACTGTTAACCCCACATCCCTCAGCAGTGACTCTTGAGGGACTGGGATATCCTGTCTATAGAGCCGGTTTGACTCATTGTTTGGGGGTAGTGAGGGCTGGAGGCAACTGTCTCTGGGGCCTGGCTTGAGGAGTATGGATAGCTCATATGTTGGTGGTATATTGTTTGCCTGTGGCCTGAAGAAAGTACTTTTCATGTCCATGGAGTCTAGATCAGCTGTCGAAGCCAAGGACTTTGATCTGACTTTTATATTGGTGGGCTTTTCAACATGCATTGGAGGAAGACTGATTGCTTCCCTGCCTGGTTCTGGTCCAGCAGTGAAATGTGCTCCTGATTTAAACTGGTGTAATCTCTTATGCACCTCATTTAGATCGTCAGTGTACTGACCAACACTGGGTCTCTTGCTGATTGTGTCTTCCATTTCCTTATTAATGCTCTCCAGTTCACCAATGGCATCACAGGGTCGTCGGTTCACTGGCTTTAACAGAAACTGACCAAAGGCCACTTGTTCTGCACTGTCTGGGGGACTGGAGTTGCTTTTTCTGGGAGACAATGGCTGCTGGTCCCCCTGATCCCAGGTTTTTGATGGGGACGATGAGTTTTGTTGTGAGGGTTGAACTGATGACAGCTGAGTTGGGCTGAGGCTGAGACGGGAGAAGGCGCTGTTGCTAGAGAGATGAAGGTTTTTCTGGCCTGCCATGGGGTAACCATACGAGGAGCTACTGTCTGTCCCCAGACCACTGTCTGTAGTTGTGTCTGAGACAGATTGAACGGGCTCTTTTCCGCCAGGAGGACTCTGGGGTTCAGGACTTTTCACCACTGTCAAAGGTGAGCCAGTCTGGGTTTCTTGGTTCCGGTATTGGTTTCCAGGCCAGGATCCAGCATAACACAACTCTTTGTCTTCATTGGCTTGAAGTGCCCAGGCATCTATTATCTCCTTCCTTAGAGGAGCCCTCTTGTAGTTCTTAATTGAGGATGTGCTGCTGGTGTGAAAGTGAGAGTAGTGAGGTGTGATGGGCATCTCATTCACTGACTTGCTCCGCACATTCAGGCTCTCTTTGAGGCCGACAGCGAAAGTGTCTGTGTTGGTGACAGTCAGGCTTGGTATCGTCTCATTATTGTTCTGATCTGCCGCTAAGTCTTTGTTAATGTTAGTTGGTGTGTGAACAGGGACAGACACAAGGCAGAAGATGGTCTCACTCACTCTTCTCTTGGTGTTCCTGTTGTTCTCTAACCCTGAATCTGGGACAATTTTCTTCACTTGAGTGATGGTTTCTGCAAAGACCTGATCTGTGCTGGACCCCTGGTGAGAAGAAGTCCTTGTTAATGGGGCCTGGAAGGCTGAAGAGGGAGATGGAGGTGGACGTTGGTTTTTGGGATATCTGTTGTTGCAGTTTTGGTCAGTTGCTGGGAAGTTATCAACAGTCTCTTTGTGCAAATCACTGTGCCACCTGCTATTGTCATTGTCGAAGTCGCTAGAAGACGTCTGGTTAGCATCATCGGCCAGTTTGGCAGCGATGAAAGGCCCCAATGGCGGGGGCAAAAAGGCACTGTCGTCGGATGCAGGTTCCGACACGGTGACGCTGGGAAGCTCATTGCGGATGTGGCGGATCTTGTCAGCGTCCGTCAAGGAGTTGCCACCCAGGGCTGAGGAAATATGGCGGATGCGTGGGTCATTAAAGGGGATATATTGGATCCCTCCACCAGGGCGCTCCTGGGTTGTATACACAGGGTAAAGATGTTTCTGGCTAGACATGCTCCTTTCTCTCTGGGGATCAGGCCAGGAGCCAACTGGATGTCTGGTGAACCAGTGAGATCCATCTGGAGTTACTTGTATCTGCTGGTACACATCTCCTCTGTACCTAAAACAACACAGTTGCACTTTAACTAAGCAACAATGACTTCAACAAGACAACACAGGGTGAGAGCTTAAAACAATAAAGCGATGGTAGCCAACCAAATGATTATGCTCTATTCCAGTATCTGTTTAGCGAGATAAGAACTACTTTTGCAAATGTCAACAGTGAAATGGAACTCAATTTCAGAATGTAACATAGAGTATACCTTCATTGCACTGGACAGATCCATTTATAAATAACAAGTAATATAAAAGTGAACATAGAACAGAAAATGATCTTGAGATGACTAGAGCATCTCTATTGTTACTGCATAATATAAAATCTATACAATCTGGTTTGGCCTTACACATAAAAGAGATAGATTTGGTGGTCTCAAGTTGTACTTCATGAATTTACCTGCAAGCAAAATATTATTTGAATGCTCACGCTTTCATACATTTTTTTCAGTTCTGAGTAGTAATTTTCTAAAAATGTCCTGGCATCTTCCGTATATGTGAATGATCAGTATTATATACATTTCTTTTTCATTTTTAATATAAAGGTTTGGCTCACATATTCAGCGCTGAATTTAATAGCACTGCTAATCAATGTGAAAGTTAAAACTGTCTTGACGTTACTAATTTGAGAAACAGAAAAAACAGCAATTTACCTGTAATCAACAGCAATTTCACCATATCCCCGGCGTCCCCCTCCCATTATAGGAGCTCTTTTATATGATGGAGGAGGGATGTATCCTGGAGGTCCAGAGTCCTGTGCAAAATAGTCCAGCTGGGGGTCACCTGTCCTTGATATGGGAAGTGGCGTCCTGTCCCTGGCCTGGGGAATCACTGACTCTCTCCCAGACAAAACCTCACAGCTTCCCCTGATCTGCTGGTGCATCTCATAGGAGGGAGGTCTGGGGGGTCGGGTGAAGCGGGGCTTTGGTGTCATTGAGAGTTGATTGGCACTCGCCGGCCTGCCATTTTCCGGCCAGCGGGGTGCCCTATAAAGGTCATGGTGTGACAGTGGGTGGCCATTGACCCGCCTGTACAGCTCCTGACCGGACAAGGCTATGTCCACATATTGGAGGCTCTCAGGCTGCAGCATCCTGGGCAGGGACTGGGATTTGGCTTTGGTCCTGGGGTGGACTACCATGCCCTCTGGTGTCCTGGCATGTAGCCGCTGCTGCTCCTGTGCCCAGCGCTCACCCTCATTCTGCGACAGCTGGCGGCCAAAGCTCACAGCTGGACGCCACTCATCTGTCCCCAGGCTCTGGCACTTCCTCTCAGTCACCATCCTCCATTGATGGAGAGCGGCTTCTCTCTCTTTAGAACGTGCCTGTGCCTGGACCTGGGCCTGAGCCTGGGCTTGAGCCTGCGCCTGAGCCTGGGCCTGAGCTGCCCAGCGCTGCCTCTCCTGAGCTGCCCTCTGACGCTCCTCTGCAGACAACTCTTGGCCTCTTGCTTGTTGAGACCCCTCCAGCCTGCCATAACCTCCCTGCCCTCCTCCATGGGGCTCTCTGAGGTCAGCATAGTCCAGCAGCACAGTGAAGTCCTGGCCTCTCCTCCTCCAGTAGGACACGTCCTTGGACTGGGGACCTCTGGTTCCATCACAGAACCTGGAGGGAAACGCACACAAATAAAGGCATCGGTATGCTTGAATTGATGTGCTTGTTGGATGGTCAAATCGGCTCAAACCCCCTTCCCCTACACCTTTCTGACATCAGAACTGGGCTTTTGTGCCTGTCCAAACCTGACAATCTGACAAGCAAGTCCTTTTTATAAAGAGAGTGACCCATTGTACAGAGGTTGCTTTTTAAAATTCTGTTATGTTTGTCATTTTTTGTATTCAGTCCAATGAATTCATTCTATGAAAAACTGCCCAAAATGTAGTATAACCGTGTAAACACTTTTGCCTGGAGACATGGTCAGACTTTCATACAAAGTAGTTTGTTTTGATCATAAGTCTATCTTTAAAATTATATGTTTTTTTGCAGATTTAATGCGCTATGGTAAGACATAACATATAGCTAAGCACTTTGAAACATTAAAGCAATCAAAACATTGAAATACCACGGTCCATCAAATGCTGACAAATAGGTAGTGTCCAGAGGATAATAGGCAAAATAATCACTGACAGTCTACAATGTGGGCTGATTAAATAAAAAGAAAGCATCTCCCACTAGATGGAGACAGATGACCATGAGTAGCAGCGCTGTGTCTGGTAATTTTGTATGGGACATAATGAACACATTACACAATGACACACTGTGGCTGTTAGTCCCGGATGTCCTTCAAGACAGATCTTCAATTTAGAGGACATTTCATTGACAGTCTCTCTATCGCCCCATTCCTGAGCTTCTAATCCGAGAAAATTAGCAGAATTTCACTAAACCAGAGCAAAGAAAAAGCTTGTTCTATATCTCAGAAAAGATATGTGATGGCAGACTTGATGGGCTACAACAAGATGCAATGGGTCTCTGCATTCAGCCTGATCATTTTAGACTATTTGTGGAGTGACTGACTGACTGACAACACAAACAAGACGCATGCACATGTGTACACCCCCTCAAGGCCGAGGCCACTGATTGTCCTTGACATTTCCATCCATGATCATCACTGGCCAGAGATGTTTGCTGGAGGAAGGGGGGCTAGCCATGCCAATCTGTTAAATTTGAGGGCATCTCATGTAAGATGAGTTACCATCATTAGTCTAATTGGGTCTAAGTAGCACTGTCTAATGGGAGTGCCAAGATAGGCCTGTTCCTTATCTAAACCAAAGCTGCCAGGCAAAAAGGATTTGGATGAGAGGAAAAAAAGAGGGATGAACAAACAACAGACTGAAATCGCAGAACATATGTCTTAGCAATTCCCACATTCCCAACAGAATGCTCTGATAGCACTGGCAGAGCAGCGACATGAAAATGCGGATTACTGGTCTCAAAGACTAAAACCGAAAAGTGAAAAAAACACTAACACAACCAGTGACATTATTCAAGGTCATTTGACTATTTTCAGATGCTCTGTCACTGGCTGGTGGCAAAAGGGATTAGGAGAAAAAAAAAGAAAGTCAGCCAAACAAAATGTAAGGAAAAAGGGAGAGAAAAATCTGACAAGCCTGCCTAATTGTGTGGACAACGGAACAGCTGTATTGACTTTGTCTCAGTTACAGCACACTAACCCCCTGAACTGGTGCAAATAAGCAAACTACACAATCCTATTTTGGGGGAAAAACAGATTGGTTGCTGCCTGGCAATATTTCTGAAAATATCATGTGTTCTAACAATTCGTACCCAAGAGGGTTTCAATTGCATAACTGGAGACAAAGCTAAATATAGCCTATCCTCCATATGCATATTTAAATAAACCCTATATGAATCGTGTATTATTGATGGGGTATGCATTATATAAGTAGGTATAATGCTTGTGAAACAGTGGAATCCAGTAGGGTTGACAGGGGAATCCTGACAAACCTGGCAACCTGTGTGTGTAAGACTGGGCATGCTCAAATGGGGCACATCGGTTTGCTCAAAAACTGTTTTGATTACAAGTCCAAGGTCCCATGTGGCAGATTAAGACTCCAGCACACATTATCCCTCCTCCCTTACCCAAGGCTTGATTGGGAAGAGTAGGATAGAGGGATATAGCAATGAAATGAGAGGAGGTTATACACAAGGGAAAGAAAGACATGACAAGAGGGACTGAGCGGCAGTGTTTGGTAGTTCCATTTAAAATGCAATGCAAAATCCCATCACAGAGCTCCTTGATGAGTTATTTAATTTCATGAATCTGCTCCATCAAAGCACAAGCAGAATGAATGATTGTGTCATTTATCAATTAAGGGTGAGGACTAGCATAATCAGGATGGAGCACATGGTCACTGGTCTAATGGTACAGCACAGAATATGTCTTACCCGCTGTCTGAGGTCAGTGACTCTCCCAACGAATGGGTGTCAATTTGGCTACGGCTCTCGCCCTCCCGCCTGGATGGGCCCCTGTCCCTGGGTTCATTGTTGTTGTTGTTGGGACAGCCGCTGCCATACGCTTGGGGCTGTCTGGTTCCACCACCGTTCCCATAGGGCACCCCAGGCCCTCTTTCATAGCCGTTCACTGTCCTAGGACCGGGCATGTTCTCCAGGATTTCATGGTGTTTGCTGTAGGACGGCGGTGAGGACGAGGGAGCCTGGCGGGACGAGGATGCAGGGGCTGGGGTAGGGGTGGAGGAGGAGGTGGTGTGCTTGGGCAGCTTGTATCCATGAGAGATGAGGAGGTCCTCCACGCTGTACATGGTCGCATTTGTTTATGCTGGTGTGTTTTCTTTTTTCCTTTCTCTGCCTATCTTTTTTTTGAGAGAGAGAGAGGAAGGTAGGTCGGTTGTCAAGGCGTCTCTGCTTCTTCCCAACGTGCAGCGGCAGGATCACCGGCACAGCTGCGCAGCTGAGGCCATCACTGGTAAAAAAAAAGGAAGAGGGGACGACATGAAGAGACAAGAAGAGAGACAGAGAAAAGGAGGTGATGGTAAAACCATTATCCCCGCTACCCGTGTCCAGTTTTTGTCAAGGGTCCCAACCCATCTAAATAGTTGAGAGGACGAAACAAAAAAAAAAAAAACAAACCCCCCGAACCCAAATTCTAAGCCGCCACGACAAAACCGAGATCACCCGCCTTCCCAGCAGCCTGTCCCTCCCTCCTCTCTTTTCCCATCCTCCTAGCAACAACCCTCTTTCCATCTCACTCGGATATCACCCACACCAAACCAGTCCATGACCAGAACTGAGGAGGATGGGGAGGTAAACAAAACACCCTGAAAAACAACCCTCAATAGCATGATGATCAGTGGCGACAAGAGTTTCAGAAAGCTGCTGGTGTTGCAGTGAAATGTCACTGCTTACAGTGGGCTCCCTGCAGACTTCCATACAGTGGCTGTAAGGTAGCTGTTAGCAGCCAGCCGTTGCTCATATTTTGCATCAATGAAGCTGGGGAATTGTAATCCTCCCTACTCACCTCCACATTCTCTCTCAGATGAGGGAAAGATGTTGCTTTCCCTCATCTCATCAGTATTTTCTGGTTATAGGCAATAAGTATAAGATTTTTTTTAAAGGGTTGTGTATTGCAAAATTTCTTCCTTCATTTTTTCATTGAGAGAATCATAGAATTGAAATCAATATAAAGCGTATAGAATATCAGAATCAAAAGTAGCTGAACTAATAGTTTATGGTGTGTCAAGCTGATTAGCAGAGCTGTGGCTCTCCCACACAATGATTAGCTAATTAATCAATTAGCAGAAAATGAATTGGCCAAAATTTCTGTTGCTCCTGCTCCTGAACTGTGGATTTCCTTAGTCCTCAACAATGATAAACTGAATATATTTGGGGCTTTGACTGTTGGTTGGGCAAAACATGCCATCCATCCATCATCTATACCGCCTATCCCTTTCGGGGTTGCGGGGGGCTGGAGCCTATCCCAGCTACAATGGGCGAGAGGCGGGGTACACCCTGAACCGGTCGCCAGCCGATTGCAGGGCCACATGCAAAGACAGACAAACATTCATACTCACACTCACACCTACGGACAATTTTGAGTCATCAATTAACCTAATGAGCATGTTTTTGGTCTGTGGGAGGAAGCCGGAGTACCCGGAGAGAACCCACGCATGCACGGGAAGAACATGCAAACTTCACACAGAAAGGCCCCGTCTGACCCGGGGATCGAACCGGCAACCTTCTTGCTGTGAGGCACACGCACTACCTGCTGCGCCACCGTGCAGCCGGCAAAACATGCAATGTATAGAAGTCACTTTGGGCTCTGGGAAACAAATTTCATATTTTATAGACTACACACTTATTCAATTAATCAAGAAAACAAGCGTCATACTAATTGCTAATTAAAATAATAGTTGCAGCCCTATATGTGTTTTCCTAGCAAGCATCAGTGCTGCAAGTGTTCTAACTGCGCTTGAGAAAGGAAAAGTTGCTTCAATTGACATTGCAATAACACTGAGCCAACCTTGTATTAGACAGACAGATTTTAAAGGTAGCAAAGCATTAAGACTTTTACTTTCTGTCCCAAAAATAACGAATGACTATCAGCATCAAGAACTGATGAGGAATTGAACTGATGATACCCCGGGTGCAACTGCTCATGATGTAATGCCCTTGATGAAGTCATGCTTGCTGCCTTGTCAACAGGACAGATGCTGCTGCAGCCCACTCATTCAATACTCTTCACTTGACTGCCAACAACCTGGCTGTCCTTAATAAGAAATGGCATTCAGGAACAGCAGTGTGGGACTCATTGCCAGAATCAAATAGTGTTCAGGCAGTTTAAAAGCCAATCACACTATGATTGTTTAATGGCAGAGCCAAATTGCTTGTTTTCGGTTCTAAAAAACAGACGGCCGACACAGCTTCACCAAAATGTATTCAGCAGCAAACAGATTAGCATTTGTTTTGCTTCTTAGCATTTGTTTAGCCATGAGAGTCCCATAGAGATGAAAAAATCCATGTATGAAAGGAGGCCTGACTCAGAGGGCAGAATCACTACTCCACTCTACTTCCTCCTGCTCCCTCCTGCCCTCCCTCCTCCTTGTACCTGAACCCTAGGATAGCCTACTAGGTGATTAACAGGATCCAAGACCGTGAAATGCCACTCTCTTTGTATGTCTGGCTCTCTAATACGATTATCTTTTTCATTTAAAACCTTAAACCTGTTAGTTTTGGAGGATTGACTCTTGGCGCTTACCCAGTTAATACTTTTGTTGAGTTTAACTATTTCCATTTGCATTTTGAGTAATCTCCTCAAGGAGAGGCTAGTAGTGAGTTTGCTAGGGAGGGTCTTCTGACAAACGTCGATGCAAAAAATGGATTTTGGTTTGCTTCGTTTGCTTCAAGATGAGCATGTGGACCTGGAACACACACAATTTTTCAATGGCTGTTCATGAACTGTACTTGAACCTGTGCTGGGCAGCAGGCCAGTGACTATGTTAAATACGTCACAGAGTGTCTCTGAAATACTGTAAATACCAGCAAAATGGAGTACAGTATGTTCATATTTGTGGCCATTTATCACAACAGATTATTCAGATTTTTCTCTAAAATGTAGACATGTTTGTTCTGTACTTTAAATTAAGAACCAAAATCAGGTCTCACTACAGTGCTGGAGAGAGCCGTATCAGATTCGAGATCAGAGTCAGATTGGTATCACTACCCTTTCCTTCCTGCAGATGAAGCCTCTCCCTCCAGCCAGGCAAAGGCGTAATTAAGTGAGCCTGAGGTCAAGGGCTTTGTTTATTAATATGATAATTCACTTTTGTTATGATATTGCACATTAACCTGTCTTAACTGCACATCCATATGCTGCTGTCTTATCTAGCTAAACCCTTAATCTCAGGCAATTGCTCTTGGTGTCATCACTAAATGAGGATTATCTTCATCATCAGTAAAAGTGAGGATTTCCTCCTGTAAAGTGACCTGCCCTCATTGAGTCCCCTAACAATACCCCACCCCCACTCCTTCCTTCCCATGACAAGCTTGGTTTAAATACTGCTAATGCTGTTATGCAATGGAATTACCCATTTTATATCAAATAAAACCTCGGATTCAAGCAACGGTATGCAACAATGGCCGGCTTTCATCCTCCTAAACACAACAACATTGTGTTTTGGTACAATGCCTTCTTGTGTGAAATAGACTGGCATTACAGGCTCTTGAATTTGGCAACTGGAGAAAAAAAGTGCAGATCTGCTGCATTTTAATGGCACAGCTCACTCAAAGAGAAAAATTAATGACAGAGTTTATGGATAACATATGCTGCAAAGTAAGCTAAAAATAAGTAGAACCCCATGAGGGCTGGCATTTCCCTACAGACGACCCTCACACCAGCCTCCACGTTTTCTCTAATCAGTCACTGTACACTACTACTGTAAGAGCATTTACATTTACTATGCTGTGAAACATGCAAGGCCACCACTTTTGAGGTCAAGTGAACTTTTGCCAAGGCTTGTTTATTAAAAACAGATACAAGCATTTTTTAGCTGTGTGAGGGGGGCCTGCGTCCTCACTAGTGGCTACACCAGCAGCAGGCGGCAGGGGCATGACGGCTTGCAGGTTGACAGTTTGGTGTCATCTCCTTATTCATGGCCCAACTGAGATGAGGGCATAGTAGGGAGGTGGGGAGAAAGGGAAGCAGAGGGACAGCATGGGTGGCAGACAATGCAGGACAGAGACCTAGATCAGGCCTCGGGGAGGACAGAACTGCAGAGTTAAAGGGTGTCTCTCCTAGTAAATAGTCCAGATTGCAGGCATGGATTGCAGTCAATACATTTTATAGATAGCGAGCAGTCATGAAAGTCTATTACGTCTATGAAAGTATACTGTATTATAAGCAAAAAGTAGAAAAGCAGATTTTCTGCCCTGTGGTCAAACAAACTGAGAGTAACAGTAATTAATGTTGTCCTGAAGAAGACACAGAGATGTGTTAAAATAGCACATCCCTCCTAAAAGTGAAGACAAAAACAAATCTGGATTTAACTGGCTCCAGCATAAAGCCACCACAACAAAAGAAATCTCATACACCAGAGCCTGGAACCAAAGAGACGATTAGCCTGCTTCCTAAAATATTCCATAAGAGCCACACCTCTCCACCACATTGTTCCCAGTCTCCTTGGATCTGTAACAACTGACCCGAGTGGGCGTGCACTTGGCTAGTCTGTGGCCTGCATCTGTTAGGACAGTGCACGCACAGGGGTTTCTCAGGGATGACAACCCATCACATTCAGAAAACAGCAACAGTCCGCAGATTGTTTATCTATGTGACATCACCGTGTCCAGCACAGGGGCCGTCTCTCTTCCTGAGGAAGTGCGTCGTTGTGGGGACAGAGGAGAGCCGACGGTGTCGCAAATGTTTCCAATCAGGCCCTCTGCAGGCTCCTGTTTGTCCCGGGGAAAGAAGTTGGAGGCCTGTTCTTGACTGGGGCCAGAGGAATAAACAGCCAAACAACCTCAGGCCATATTTTACCGCACACTGACCTCTAGAAAGCACAATGTTCTCCACTTCAGGTAGACTGTAAGTCAGCAACACAAAGTGTAGGCATATTCTCTGGGGAGCTATCTGCCCTCTCGACACTTGCCATCCATCAGAAAAATCCCACTGGACTCAGGAGCCATGCACCTATGATTAAAGGCTATTGTGACATAGTTCGACAATGAAAAATTAAGGCTTGAAATCAAGTTGGTAAACTATCGAGTGAGGAATAAAAAGATTTCACTGACCATTACAAAAGAGGGCTCATCACCACGTTGCAAACCATGTGTTTTCTCCAGCATCCACGCCCTCCTGGTAGAGAGACTAGCAACAGGCAGGGCCCATGCATTGTGAGTCAATTAGCTCATTCGGAAAGGTTTAGCCAAAAAACACCCACTTACGTTATTTTGTTGAGCATATTCCATGGCAACAGTTGTTTTGCTTTTGTGAATGGCAGCTCACAGACAATAGCATGTGGGCTGCTAAGATATTCCCACTGCATTGCCTCAGTCCAAAACTTATTACAGTCAGACTCCACTGGCAGCAAAATCAAAGGCAGGATGGGATGAGGGGTGGGAGGGTGGGGGTTGGTGGTGGTGGTTGGGGGGTTGTTTTTATTCCTCCATATTCCAACACATCACAGTCTGAAACAGTATGGTCTGGTCCTGATTCATTTCAGACTGTCAAAAAGTAGTCCAGCCAAACATTTGTCCAATGCAGTATCAGTGTTTCAATCCAAAGAAAATTCTCAGTAACAGCTGGCTTACGCACAAGAATGGTATAGCTCATTAATGCACAAGGCAAAGCTGTGCAGCAACCAGTTAAGACACTGACGATGTGAGGGTAATTATATCAGTGGACTCATTTTCCATTGTATAGCAGGCTTAGCTCAGTTCATCTGAAATGTAGCGATTTGACGTCATGTGATTTCCTTCAACTGAATGCATCCAGCTCTCATGGAGGAAGATTCAGGGCACCGCATTTGCTCCAAAACACCACATCTCATGCCAGCATTTGAAAATTATCATTTCGTATGAGGAAAGAAAAACATAAAGGAGAGGTTATTAGGCATGCTAATCCTCTGAGGCACTGTTCTGAAACACAGTGGGCTTCACCTGCACTGAACTACTCTCAGCCCATGCTGTTTCTGAGCATGCCAAACTGGCTTCATGGTAATTAGTGTCTGTCAAGGTCCAGGGTTTGCTAGAGATGACAGTGGCATGGTTTATCAGCCAGAAACACAGTGATCAAAGGGTTAGCACGCTCTGGCTTCCTGCTAATCAGATGGACTCTGCATGCCTCTTGCACAGCATTACAGAGGGAAAGGTACAATCCAACATTAACATACCAAGACAAAATCCAAGACTATGCCTCATCAAGAAAGCTTGAGCACATCAAACATTGAACAGAGATATGATATAAGACAGCTGACAGGATGTGGCACCATCAGAATTATTCTGACAGATGATTGTGATGCAGATTACAGGTGCGATAAAAAGGCTCTCCCACACAATGTAACTTGAGTGTTGTCATGATGGATGGCTGATGAATGTGTATAAAACTGCTATGTAAACACATGAAAATGGGTTATCTCAAGAGCTTCATCAGAGCACTGGCATGAAGTGACACACAGAAATCACAAAGCAGGCGGCCCAACCATCTACCACACATATGAGCATCCACCGGATAGCATCCAGCTAGGATCCAACAGTATATAAGATAAACACGCTTTCCAGGCCTCAGATTCACTGCCCTGGCTTCTTGCTATGAGAGGCATACTGGCAGATGTCAGTAGCTTTCACACGTTTCTGGCTGGCTTCATCCACCAGCCTCCTTCCTCCTGCCTGCGTCACCTCTGCTCTGACATCACATGTGACATCAGGCAAGACCTCCGAGGGGATCCCTGTAGCCGGGCAAACATCAGATGACTTTCAAAGGCTTCAGCTAAAGCTACCCAATGGCAGAAAAACTCTCTTTCTTGATGCACATGGCCTAGAAATGAGGCTGAAGACAGAGAGTGGATGCAGACAGGAAGGCATGCTAAAATAACTAGTGCACACAGGCGATTACTGGAAAGGGAAAGTCTAGCCCTGGGATAACCAGACTGCCTGCAACACAAGGAAGCCATCCCAGCCCACACTTATCGCTGGCTGCTTGGACCGCTCCTGAAAGTTGAACTGCTATGACTCATCTCATGGCCATGGAGGGCCCCTCCAGTTTTGCTGACCAACCCTTTCCTCCGCTGCTGGAAGGAATTAATGATCTGCTTCCCTTCTTAATACGCTCCCCATCCCACCGTTCCCCAACCCCCCCTCAGGGCATCTAGCAGGGCCTTGTGTTCACACACCATCCCAGTCTCAAGGATGTGTGAAAGACCTACCACAGAACACACATGCGCCCACGCATACACACTTAGCATTCTTCTTACCTTTTCCTGTGAAAATGCACAGTAGCTGGTGCTGGTCTAGGCTATGTTTTTGCAGTATTTCAGTATTTTGACTCATCTCTCATCTACAAATCCACTGCACACTGTCTAGAAAATGCTTCTTAACTGGCATTTACTAACAGCTTCACATGCAGGCACACTGAGCTATGAAAGGTCTTGGTGAGACGGAACAGATCACTCCTGAGCAATGTTAATAGTACTTCCATAATAAGCAACGCCAGTAAAATAATCAGGCCTGAGGGCATGACAGACCAGTCCAAATAAGAGTGCGCTGATCAAATCTTGAGGGATAAAAAACTGCACAGGCACCCACAGCTGAGATGATGGTGCTCCCATTTGTTCACTGCAGCAACATTGTGATAACTCTAATAAAATATGATAAGTGACAGCATAATCTTGAACTTTCACAGATCAGGTGAAGTCTTGGCTTTGGCAATTTGGCCTCTAGAGGTCCCTAAGTGACAGTGACAATTTATGTGCAAGACCTTCTAAAATTAAAGCCATTAGGCAACTGCTAACACTGTGACATAATTAGAGGTGTGAGTAAAGAGCAGAGCAGCAGTGTTTTATCGAGCCAGTCTTGCATGCGATTAAAAATTACTACGCTGTAAAAGCATTCAAAGTCCAACGTTCAATATTAAGACGTACATCTTAAGCACATAACATTATTTACCAGTTTCAGCAGACTGACAGCAGGATGGCTGTTGAGACAGGATCGCCATGCAACGTTGCGAGGCAGTGCGTGCAGGAGGCTGCACTGGGGAAGGAGAAGCGAGGTCAAGCAGCAGCCATCATCATGCAACCAGCAGGTGTGACAAAGTGACAGCATTCAAACATCAAAGCAGCCTAAACTTGGCATACCATTTGCCAAGGACTATTTGCATCTCATTTCAATCGCCATTTGGTGTTCCTAAGCATCCGACCGGGACCGAGAGCTACACAGCACTGGACCCCCGTGTTGTCCCCATGTCGTTATGAAATGATTGACAGGCTTGGCATGATGCTAGCCCCGCTGGTTCCGTTGCAGGTTGCTGCCGTAGCATACTAGCCTAGCCCCAATGCGCGCAGTTCACAGACACAAGGAGAAAGCACGCCAAATTCCGTTCAAACATCTGTCTGTTTAAGGTTTCGTTAGAGTACGGAACAGATGCATACCTGACTGAAGACTTAAGACATTAAACGGATAGGTAGAGGTCCTTGATCAAATTCGGCGGATGGATGACCCACAGTACGGACTGTATTCACATGATATGTCTGTTTTTTAACTCCAGCTGCAACTATCACCCATCAGTGGACATTGTGGATGGGATACCACTGAGGAAACAGAAGCCAAAGCAATTCTCCAACTTAAAATTGTATATAAGTAATAGCAGTTTGGAGTAACACAGACTGCCTACCGAATACAATCCATGGCCTCAGTATTTCGCTTAAGTCCTTAATTAGTGTTCTTCTCGATATAAATCTCTGCTCGTAAGCTAGGGCATAGAAAACTGCGTAATTTGGACGGAGTTTGGCCTCTCTTCCACAGCACAGACGGATACATAACGGGGCTAACGCTAGCCCGGCTAGCTCCATCAGCAATCTTTAACCTTCAGCTGATGGGAGCGCGTCCGCAAATAGTGGCAGTCGCCACCGCACACGCTTCAAGTTAAAAAGAAGAAAAAAAACAAGGACCGCTATCCTTCCACTCCTTCACCTTCTAGTGTCTGCTCCTGAAAGTGCCACGGTGCTGTCCTAAATCCTCTAATCCCGGCAGAGGAGGCAGGGACAGCCGGACAGGAGAGCGCCGAGGTAGCTGGCTTGGCTGCAAGTTGAGGGACCGCTGGAAATGTTGAACGCAGAGCAGATGCGCCTCTTCACCTCTGTCTGCTCCTCACAGCAGCTGCTCTCAGCCTCCTCTGCCGCCCGCATGTGTCGTGAAATGTGAACATACAAAAAACAAAACAAACAAACAAAAATAGAAGTCCGCCGAATGCCTGGCTGACAGGCGGTGTGTCGTTGGACGCGGAGCCGCTCTTACCTGTGAAATGCGTCGTCGCGTTACCGCCGAGTCCCCCGCGCTCATCCCCGCCGCTGCTCTGGACGGACTGAGCTGGGATCTGCTGAGGGAACAGCCCCTCTACACTACAGCACGGCGCTGAGGAAACATCCCTCTTCTCCAGCGGGGAGGCAGCTGGATGCTGCTCAGCGATAAGGTCACTTCACACACAGATGGAATTCTTCTGTCATTTACATACTGTAATCACTATCCTGATCAGAATGATTGATGTCAGCCTATGGAGGTTGATTGCTTGCAAATAAAAATGTATGTAAGCTGGCCACTACACATTCCTAATTATATGTGTCTTCACCTAGTGCACTGTATGACATAGCCTGTGTGCAGGCTGTACTCTTTGCCTATAAGAATATACATGACTACTTTTGTCTGTTTTCTTGAGCAAACAATATTTTAATCGAAGAAAAAAAAAATCAGTACTTAATGAAATGATCAAAGTGGAAAATGAACTCTACACATATATCTTCTAAAAATGGCTTTTTAAAATAACATTGTAATTATAAAATGTTATTTTCAGGTGTTGATCAAACTTTGGTCCTTTTGTTGTTGTTGTTTTTGTTTTTTTTGTTTTGGATCACCTGTAAAGTTTGCCAGTGCCTACTTAATGCCCGCCTGGCTCCAGGTCTTCAGAGCTGAAACTTGTACATCTTTTCCACCTTTTAAAAAGACCAGAGGACTCTGAAACCTCCATAATATTGACACAGATGTTACATATAACTGAATTCCCCTGAAGCTAGGGGAGGCTGGGAGGCTGGCAGGCTTCTGTCAGGCCTCAGTGGAAATCACTTCAGTGGGCTGCAGTATCTGACAATTGAAATACATCCCATAATTCATTTGTAACAGCTGTTTGGTCTGTCCACTTTGCCTGATTACGGCTGTTAATGTGTCCCCATGGCTATAGCTGGAACAATAATGATCATGTTTACATTAAGTCAGCTTAACTTTGAATTTCCTACTCGATCATTATCTCCTTTCCTGTAAAACTAGCCATTGTTGCAGCTGTTGACTTTACATATCCTGTGGCCACTAGTTTCTGGATAAAAACATCCATAATGGCTTAATAGAGTCAAAGAGACAGTGGTGTTGTAGTTCCCTGTGGCACTTGTCCTACAGAATGAAGCATTTAGACAAACGAAAGGAGAAACTGAAAGAAATGAGAGAAAACTGACAAGAACAATGGGAGTGATATGAGATAGTGTAACTGCTGAGTTACAGAAGTTTGGAGAAGGTCTATCATTTAATATGACCTGTGACTCACTGGCATCTGCTCAGTATCACTGAGGGTCAACACTTCTGCTGCTCCCTGTGTTCATAGAGTGCACGCTGCCTGTGCTGCACTGCACCCAGCAGTCTGACTGTATCTGTTTTCAATTGTGCCGTACATATGCAGCTCATATGCAATGCGCTGAAATCTGGTGCAGAGAGGCTGATGTCACCGCTGCATTTGCCAGTTGTGGTTTTGAGTTTGAGCGTTTGGGAGCTTGGTGAGCAGCACTGCCCGCTGTGGGCTGCTGCTGTTGCCGCTCCCCAGAACTCTGGTCTAACATCTTGACTCTGTAGGTGTGGGGGTTTTATGTGGATATCTCCCTGCTCCTTTAGTCAGTGAGCAATACCAGCCTGGGAAAAGTCTCTAACATGAATTCATGAATTTTAAGAGTCAAACTATATACTATCCTAAGAAAGAAGTAAATTACAGAAGCTGAACTTGGGCAATTTTTATACTTAGCTACATTTTGAATGCATGGAAACTGAACTAAAATATGTGGAACATCTTGATAGAGTTCTTCAGATTGCCATCCATTTTGCACAAACTGCATCTAAATTGTTTCAAAGCTTGAAAATGCTCATCTAACTCCTCTGCATTTGTTTAAATATATATCCTCCTTTGTGATTGGTACACATTAAAAGGAATACTTTTGGGGAAATACGCTTATTTGCTTTCTTCCTGGAAATTAGATGAGAGGGTTGCTACCACTCTGGTATCTTTCTGTTAAATCTGAAGCTACAGCCAGAAGACAGTTAGCGTAGTTTAGCATGAAGCCTGGAGACATGGAGGCAGCTAGCCTGGCTCAGTCCAAAGGTAAAAAAAAAACTCTATCTAACAGCCAGAGTCAGGAAGGTTACTTTTGAAACATAGCAGGCTACATATTACTAGTTACCGCTGTCAGTTTTTTTGTCCAGCAACATGTTAATTAGTGTTAAAGGTGCTAATTAGTGTTAAATTTTGTTCCCTTCAGACAGAGGCAGGCTAGCTTTTTCCAGTCTTTGTGCCAAAGTCAGCGAACCATGCCCAAGATTCAGCTTCCTATTTAGCTTCATATTTAGCAAACAAATAGAGAAGTAGCAATCTTCTCATCTAACTCCTGGCAAGTAAGCAATTGAGAGCATTTCCAAAAATGTTGAACTACTCTTTTAATAAGTTGACTGATTTACATAATCAGTTTATTGCGTGAAGATGGGTCATAACCGGGATTGTGCTGATACTTGAAAAATATTCAGTTCATTTAGATTTTGTGTACATTCAACTTATTAATTCAGCTCTAATATTATATTTCCTCTACATTGTATTGCCTACTCGATGGTAGGGAACTTAAGCAGTCAAATGCAAAGATATTGAGTATAAAAAATACTGGAGGGAACCTTTGAAAGCAGAATTTTAGAAAGTAAAAAAGAAGAGAGAACATGAAGTCCTCAACTGCATCTACAGCCATGTTTGAGAAAACTACATGTCCCTATCATCATGTCCAGTCAGTGTATGTGGTGTATTGTGTAGGTTATCCCTACTGAGGTGAGGCTCACATCAAAGGTGGCTATGGAAAGAGGTTTGCTACAGTAGCTTTAAATAGATCAGCAGGTAATGGGCTTTGGAAAGCTGTAATTGTAGCAAACCTAATGTAGCGAGTGGCCACCTTTTAAAGCTTGGCATGGGCCAGACAGATTACCGTCAGGGTGCTGCGGTGCCATCTGGCAAACACGATCCTCTCTGTGATCGGTCTAATTTACGGCTACTGGTCACTAAGGAGCTGGCTTGCAGGCTCTTGTCTCAGCATTTGTTTTGAGTTCTCTTCTGACAAATAACTGATGATGATTTAAGCTTTCTTCTTGACAACAGTAACAAAACGACTTGCCAGGTCATTTGAAAGATTCAGGGGTTGTGAAACAATTTCCAGATGGATTTTATTTAACATCACCTTGATGGCTCTCTCTCAAAGAGAATGCCAAAGAATGATTTTATGCTGCTTCTACTCTATCGAGCTGATTTCAAAAGCTGGATGCTTTTTCATACAGAAAGAATGTGCTAAACTTGGCTCAGCTATAATAACTGCACATTTGTGGGCCTTGTGGACCAAAATTGTCCATTTCCCATCAGAATCCATCTGCAGACCTATAATTAGGATTATTTTAGGAACGCCAGAGTATCCAGTGGTCACTGCATCATCTGAATCTATCTCACAGAGCCGCGGGAGCTGCCCTGAACCCAAACAATTGGACCACAGTGTAACGTAAACACAAAACTGATTCTGTGTTACATTCTTCTATCTGTCACCACCGCCTCGAATGAAACTGTGAATCAACAGCAGGAAACCATTGTCAACTTTTGGAGTATTGTGGAGCAGTGATTATGAACATGTGCTCTCTTTTCACTGTTGTCTGTCTGAAACAAAATGTCTGAATACGAATCTCATTTGAAAACAAAACGCGTTATTCACATGCTATGACATGATTACTTTTCAAATACATTGAGGAATGAGGTCATTGCATCATATCCCAACACTGGTTATCTAATCAACTCAGTTTCTTCCTGCGGAAAGCTTTTATTTTTCTAGGACGTGATCCCACAGCAACTGGTCAACAACTAGCTGAAACAGCAGAGAAAAATTTGGGGGGAAAGCACTGATATTCAAGGCATTAGCAAACACATGCAGTCCCATGCTCACACGCACAGAAGCAGTGAATCTTCTCAAATATGATTTGAAAGCCTCTTCCCACGTAACACAGCCATGATAAAACCAGCTTTACACCAACAAAGCAAATCCCTAAACAGCTGGGTTTTGCCGGCGTAAAGTGCCTACCGTAACTCAGGACAGATGTGGAGGGGCCTGACTGTAAGAGGTCTGAGCTTCCCTAGTGGTATCACACCACCCACAGGCATCTGCTCGGGAGATCTGAGGGACCGACCAGGGAGGGTTTTTCTGTGTTTTGGTCCAGCCGTGGATTGTGGTTATTGTTATAAGGTAAAAGATCTGTGGGGAGGAGGGCACGCAGGCCACTCTCAACACATGAGGATCATGTAAAGCCCCCTCACCTCTGAACCCATGGTGTGAACAGCTGCCTCGTGTTGATGCAGAGATTCACTTTGATCCACCTTGATCCTGTATCATGAAGACAACTGTGTTCATATTGTGTAGCGGAGTTGATTTTGGAAATTGCATGTTCATCTACCTGTGTTTATTATGTACCTACCAGCCTGCCTCAGAGAAATATTTTTCCACCATGGCTGAAAAAACCCGCTGCAGGGCCATGGGGCAATAAGTGAGGTGTGGGCCCCTACTGAGACCACAGTTTTCCAAAACTTGCTTGGTTATAAGTGAATTAAATATTTTTTTATGAATATGCACCATGTCAAGCATGTTATTAAATAAAATATTAAAGATTTTAAGAGAATGTTAAAGACTTTGACCAAATGACCCCATCCAAACATGGAGATACCAATGCAGATGGCCTTTAGGCTCTTTGATTTTTAGTCTGTTCAAATCAGTAAATCAAATTATCATCCTCAAAACTACTATTTGGCTTTGTGATGATCCATGATGCATTCCAGAAGTTATTTGGGGATCAAAAGTTGTGTTTCACTTTTATGTTGTCCTTACTTTCCCTAAAACTGGCTATTTTGCTAAGAAAATGACTTCCTACAGTTCCCAGAAAGCCTTACAACAGTCTCCTTGAAAGTGCAATACGTCAAATGAATGTAAGACATTTAGTTTAAAACATTGATCTGAAGTAAGCTAAAATCAGTTTATGTATTGGCCAACTCAATTTATCGGCTTGAAATGTCACAATGACCAATGAACTACCAGTTACAACGGGCTAACTGCAAAGGACACAGCTCTAACCAACACCTCAACACCTTGTGCTGCATTTGAGTGTCTGTATGAAAACTATTTACAATTGTTGTGAGCAGAGAAGCTGAAGTAGAAATCTAAAGGTAATGGACTAATGTCTGAAATGCCCAGCCTCTGCCACGGCCAAGGTGTAGTAGTATCAAGCCTAAACTTAAACAACTGCTGGATCACTATACCTTGAATGAAGAAACATTTGTAACAATATGTTTATGTGTACAGTTAATAGTTTCAAATAACATCCAGTTTAAAATGAATTTAAAAGAATGCATTTGAAACATGACAGATGGCATCACTGCAGAAGTACTTGTGGGGGTACACCAGACAAAAAAGTTTGAGGACCACTGCTCAAAAGAATAGATATAAACATTTTCCGTTTACAGTGAAGTATTTTCTATCTGAGAAAAAAAAAAAAAAGTGAATATAGCATGTCTTGCAGCCATATTGCACCATGGTCAATTTTCCGCTTCTGTTGGAGGAGATAGTGTTATGCTAAGAATGCAGGTAAAGTATATCACCAAAGCTGGTTTTAACGTGTTACAATGTTTAGTCTAGCAGCTTTCTGTCAATGGACAGACCTTTGAAAATGGCTTTGGAAAAGAGACTGCAGTGCACTGAGGAAGCAGTTTGCATCAATACAATCCTTGTAGTTAATTGCTTGTTTCAGTGGATCTCAGATATTTAGCCAAGCACTGCAAAATAGTGAGCCATCTGGCTGTGGACCTCATCAGCCTCTCCTCCCTGCTTTACTAAAATTTCATTTAATCTGGTTTAAGCTGCTTGTTTAAAAGTGGTGAAGTAATTGGTGGGAGTGTAACCAGTGAAGTAATGATACACCCATTCTCTCTTCGCCTTAATTGTTAAATAGAATTAATCCACCCCTCATTCTGCTGTTGCCAGCCTGAGATCTCCTTAAGGAGCCTGGAAGGTCGCTGGACCCGACCTGGAGAAAACTTCTCATCTGAGGCTCAGGGTGTACAGCAATTTGGTGTTTTTGCTGAAAGGCACAATAGAATGGACACATAAGATTTAACTTGTAATCTACGGAGAACTGATAAAGCACAGGGCACCAGCCTGCTGTTCTCTCTGTGACATGTCACACTGTTTGAACGCAAAAGAATGAATTAGATAAGATATGGATGTTTTGTGAAGCCAGGACATGAGGTGTGTGGGGGGGAGACATTTGACCCCTGTCTGGTACATGAGTCATGATAAGTGCTTTCATGCAGACATCATAGCTAATTTGATGTGTCCACATCGGGGCTGCTAATGCCAGAAATGACATCAGTACACTTCGCAGAGGGAGGCCATATGAGAAAGTTGGTGTGACTGACGGTTGTCATCCTCTGCGCTCTTAAAGATGAAATATAGGGGGGTAATAGCAGAGTCATGGTGATTCAATTCACATATACCATTTGCAGCCAGGATGCTGAATCCCCCTGCACGAAACAGTCCTTCATAAATCATTATGTTTAATTCGTTTTACCACACGTATCATTTGGATGATAGAGTACGTGCACTTGAATGGATCACTCTTTTGGAAAATGCTCACCAGACAATTCAGTGAATCACTGTGTGTATTTTGCCATCCCAGTGTGTTGTTTGCACTCCTCCTTGCTCTTCTCAGTATCACTGGGCTGTTATATGGCAAAACACACAATCCCAGTAACAGACATATGCACGCACACACACACACACACACACACACACACACACACACACACACACACACACACACACACACACACGGTCAGAGCAATACAGGCTGTCCCCGATTTCTCATGGGATCTGACTGGAGTGCAGCAGACACTCAGACAGCCCCAGTGAGCCAGACATGGAAAAGTGAGGGAAGAAGGATGGAAGAGTGCCAGAGGGAAAATACAGGCTTATCGTGTAGACAGCCCAGTGTTTCCAATCTGCAAAAAGTTTTTGCAAGTTTGCAGTAATGTGCAATTACTCCACTGCTAGCCTAATTACCAGTCTGACAATGCAGGGAAAGTGCATCATTTCAGGGCTAAGTGGTGGATGAAACAAAGGTGACTGTAGAGTATTTAATTGGTTTGTTCACCCACATTACAAAAAAACCCTAATTATTTCACTTAACTCTTGCTGTATCTAGACATGCAGATAACTTTTTTTTTGTTATTTTGTATTATTGTTGTTTTGCACAATCAACAGCAATGTGTCTTTCCAGAGACTGCCACTCTGGATTTATTCACTGACCACATTGTCAGCAGTATGCATTACCATTATCCACCACAGAAAGTTTGTGTTCCAGATTAACTGAGACATTATTTGGAAATTTTTTATATAAAATTTCCATGCTTTAAGCACTACGAACCAAATTCCTTTCACTTTTTATTTAGCCAGCTAAACTCCTGATGTCATCCAGGCTAGCTGATACTAACACCATGTGTCGAAGGTTTCTTTCTTCCGTCTTTTGGAAAAACTTAAGCATGTTCCTGGGGTTTACCACTATATTGCCTAATGTAATACTTGCATGAAGAAAAATTGAGCCCCTCAGGATTTTAGCAAAGTTTAAAGAATGATTAATAGATTAGCGTTAGCCCCAGTTCAGTTTTACTGGCGTAGCGTGGAGTCTGTATCATCATAAGTGTTGGTTTCTATCATGTCCATGATATCCACATACCCTCTCTTCTAATCTTATCCAACTTTTCCAAGTCTCATCTGTTATATCTAAAAGCATCTTTACTGTTTGGCCCTCTCTGTCCTGCTATTGGTAGCATGTCAGGACAAGCCAAGACCACTTAACTCATCTCCTCTGTATAGCTGGTAACATTTAACCCCTCTAGATCTTTTGGCTTGTGGGGAAAAACTCCTTGACAAAGGCTAGTAAATGCATGAAATATATGAGAAAAATTACCATCTTTATATAAAGCTGCAACCACATAACATACAGAGCAAGTACTGAGTTGTGTGGTGTTCAGCAAGGTTATGTTTGATGGCTGAATTTTTAATGTGTATTGTTATAAATGCCACCTCATGAATCCATTTTTTTCTGATATTACTTAACAAAACATCTTTTCCAGATGAGGTAAAATCAGAAGAAAACAAAAAACCAACCAACTGCTGTAAAGTTGATGATCAGTGTGCGGCGAGGATGACACAAGTCCTGCCCTGACCAGTACCAGGCACCCATTTCTACTCATCAACCCCCAGTTCACCCTCCTCCCCCTGCTAAGTCCAGCAGGGGTGTGACGATGAGCATGCTGTGCCACTGACATGGGATGAGATAATTCACAGCTGGAGCCACAAACAGGGTCTTCGTTCAGCCTTCACTGGAGTCACTAAGGCGCTGGAGAGAAGACAAAACAACCCTCACTTGAGTCAGCTGTAAAGCTTATACTCTCTCTCAGAAAACCTCTCCATCTAGTCCACTCCACTGGGCCTCTCCTTATTCATTGTTCAGAGGGGAAGCAGCGCAGTGGTTCAGTTTACAAGAGGCAGAGGGAACATTGAAACTGACCAAAACCACAGGATTGCAGAATGTCTGTAAAGTCTTTCCTATCAAAACTAAGACAGAATTCCAAAATAGCTGAGGGTGATGATAACATGTTTATTGAACCAAAATGTGCAACCTTTTTAGTGTCAGCCTCTTTTTACGGCTAATGTGCAAAAGTTATGATTTATCCTCAAGTGTATGCCTTAAAGTCTCCATTATCACTCATTCACACAGGTCAGCATTCGCACAGACCTGTGGAACAACATCTATCCTTCCCAGGAGAGACATTAGCAGTATGATTCGTTCTGTGGGGGCCAGCAGACATGAGAGATGGATGAGCGACAAAGGTTGATGGAGAATCTACACACACATGCACAGCGAGTAGACATGGTTGGAATTCCTCAGCAGGTCCTCTCCCTCTCTTGACATGTTGTTCAGGGTTTAAGGAACTCTCTTCCTCCACCCTGTGAACTTACAGCAGCCACTGTTAGTCTTCCACAGAACCCCACCAGTGACTAATTATAGTGTCAGTCTATGGTCACCCATTCTTACACCCAGCTGTTCCACATCCTTCCTTGCCTTTGCCTGTAGCATAGAAGACTTCACTCTTACTAGATGCAGGGAGCCACTCATATTCCTTACTAACGTCTTACTTCATTTTAATGGATGGGTTCTGTAGGAGTGGAGTGGGAGCCGATGGCATGAGAAGCACTTCCGATAGCGTTACGTAAGTCCCATTGCACTTATATAGGCTTACCTGTGTGTTCCGCTCCAAGGGATATTATTTGGAGTTCTTGGCAAATATCGCCTAATCTGTTGCAGAAATTTGAAAGAATTGGAGCCAAAGAGAGAAAAATAGAATTAAAGACAAAGAAACAAGACACAGGGAGGTACAGCAGGGGGAAGGAGTAAGTGGGAGAGGTGTGTCGTGAGTGTATCAAAACAAAACCATCCGCCTTTTTCAAGCTCAATTGAACATTAAATCACTTTGGGCGAGGGAAATATGACACAGTGTTATTTTTGCTCAGCTCCATTGCAAACACTCTTGAGAGGTAAGACCGAGCGTAGAAGTTGAGCCAAGAGGACCAAAAGTGTTTGTTGTTTTTCAGCATGTTGATCCTGAGTGGAATCTAACCTCTCTGTGTTGTTCTGTGCAACGCTGGAGGTCTGCGGCAAGGAGTCGCTCAAAGATGAAGTTAAAGGCTCAGTCCGCAACTCTCAGGGGCCTGGTCCCTGTCTCATTATTTCTGCTCCGGCGCTGCATGCTGTAGGATGGAGTTGAGGAGGGTGTCATCTGTGTCAGATTCATAATTCATGCATCTGGCCAGCTGCTCCTCACCACTAGTTTGTGTTGGTGTAAACAGCGTGACAGAGGACAGCAGGAAGCTCTGGGACTAAATCTGGATGCTCCATTGTGCTGTATGCCTCACCCGATCAGCTCTGCTTCCAATCAACAATGTGTGGACCTCCTACGACGCAGCTGCATACACACACAGGACTTGACATGTTCCACTGACTTCCAGTAACTCATTTATTAACATTATCAGCAATTGCTGATCACTGCAGTTCACTGTGAGTCCATTGACGCAGACTGGAGGCAGCATGCACGGTCAAACAGTGCATCACCACTGAATCATTCTTCCAGAGTTTACTCAAAGACATAGGACCAAGGCTGCTGAATACAGATGTCGCTGTAGTGAATTACTGCTGCCCAAGCTGCTCCAACCTCAAACTGAACTCTTCACTTTTCAGATTTTGAAGGTCTACATACAGTATTATCTATGCACAAGTTAATTGAGAGGCATGAAACTTGTGCTAAAATATGCCTACTCAACTCCACAATATAATGGAGGCACTTGAGCTGCCGACCATCCTCATTGGTTCTAATCAGCATGATGTATTAAACAGAATCTGTACTGCCAGAGGTCATTAATTTACTAAACTAATGCAGTAATTAGCACACATGTCCATCTCAACATACTTCACGTGACCACTATTAATATAAATGGATCTTAAAGCATGAAGAGGATATGGTGCTCTCATTAGTATGTAAATGCATGCATCTAGGTGCTTCAGTTTCTAATCAGTTCATCTGCTCTGTAAGGTGAACATGCACTGCACTGTACAGTTGCCAACATGTGTTGTTCTTCAACAGACACAGAGAAGTAGTACCGTGATTACATAATGTACCATGGTGGAGGGACATAATAGAAGAAGAGGCTGTGATAACTGATGTAGAACAAATGCACAACTTTATTGACTCCCGCTAAATGCAGTGTAGTCCCTGTGTATCACCTGTATCTACATCCAGTTTGCCTATTTTAAGTACTCTGTATTTAATGAACAGCTACTAGCCTGATGTTTACCCTGTCTACTTAATGGATATTTTTTCAGGGTTTTATGTACCTTATAAGCACATTTTTTTAAATATATCCCTATGTAAATCCTTTTTTGCTACCATCTGATCTGTTCATTACTGAACTGTACAGTGTACAGTGTGTGTGTTGTTGGGATATGAATTAATATCCAAGAAATTATGTGTTCTCATGTGTTCAGACATGTGAGCAGTATTTGTGCTTGCAGTCATAAACTGACCTTGGCTTGTTCACTTTGTGACAGTTCAGTGGTTCACTGATCGTGAGGTTCTATAGTGTCCAATCAGTTTGTAATCATGTTTGATTAACCTCTCATTCACAGAATAGGGAAGTTTTTATGTCTATATCCTTGTTTATATAACCTGACAAAATAATCTGTCCAACTTTGTAGGTGCAATCTCCTGTCGAAGAAACATCTGCACCATTTGGCGCCCCTTGTCCTGCAGGTGTTACAGGCATGTCTGGACTAGCCTCAGCCCATCCAGACAAGCCTGGGAAGGAGGGATGCTGCAGAGAGATGTGTTCAGACCAACTTAGCTCTGCATGAAAACACCCAGTTATCTCATTCATTTGAGAGATGCCTGTCTGTCAACGAAGTGGGGAATCAATGCAGAGAGCTTCAGCAAAACAATGTGGCAAAAAAGCTAACCAAGCTCAATTTTTGCTTCAGCGTCATTTGTCAAGGTGCTGCATTGGCGAGTCAAACACATGCAATCACACATTCCTTTGTGATGGGGCAGCTGCGTTTCATTTCACCTCATTGTCGTGACAAAAGATGAAACAGTTGCTGCTGTGATACATTTCCATACTTGTAAAATCCTGTCTGTGTGAAAAGCCTTTAAACATATTCATTTGTTACTCAAACTGGACTTCCAGGATCATAGCTCGTTGTCTCACTTGTAACTTAAAAAACAGGCCCCCACCAATGCAGCCCCAGTCACAGTTTGAATGCCCACTATGTGCCATAACAGCAGTTCAGACACGCAGTAAAACATTTCACATTAAAGAGCAACTTAACAGCTGCTGAAATCCATGATTTTGCTGACCACCGTAGGTTTGAATGTCCCCTTTGCTGCAGTGATGTACAGGTGTACTCCAGGGTGTGCCAATAGGCCGTGACATCACAGCTGGGTGTAGTTACTCTACAAAGGCTAGTACACATGACAAAAAATAGCTTGTACCTTCCATCTAAATACATACTGAGTAGACATGAATTAGTAATATGAAATTGATTAAACGTAATGTATGGGCAAATTGGTGGGTATCAAAGATAAAATGTTATATTGATAATTGGTGGGCTCTCCAAAACACAAAATCAATTCACTCTGTTGTTGTTTGCTTGAAAGTGCAACTCATGCTTGCAGAATGTTAAAAATTAAAATTTTTAAAATGCAATATGTAAAATGCATTTTCATAGCTATGAGGTGCATAAAAGCACATTTCCTCCCACTCTCAATCCTCTGCTAATAAATTCAGTGATGTGTGTGCTGGTGAAAGCATGAATAGTGCAGTGCAGGGTAAGAGCCCTGTCATGTTGCAGGGCAGATCTAGGGCTGTCTGGCATGGCCTGTTTTGCTCTGAGGTTTGTATGCACACAACCTGTGATCTGAAGCCAGCAACCAACTACCCAACCAGCCACCTCCACCAGCTCCCGCTTCCTCTGTAAACAGCAGTAATCTGCAGTCCAGCTGCAGCTCAGGGACAGTGGTGGGAGTCAGGGACACAAAGCGGTCATGGAGCCTCGATGCTGCAGCCAAAGGGAGATGGGATAAGGTGTAATGTGGCTAATAATTTATAACAGCTGCACGCTCCACTAATTATGGATTATCGACAAAGTTTTATTCCTCTTCCTCTTCTTGTTCATCATTTTTTAAAAATGGTGTTTAATTTCACATAAAGGCAGTCATCCCACCACAGCTGGCACTGTGTCAGCTATAGAAGCAGTGCCTCTTTACAGTAGTCTCCACTGCCATCATTGTTTAACAGAAGAATAGACCTTCATACACATCAGGGTGCTTCCCCACATGCAAGACATTAGAGCATTCCACGTCTACTTGCCCCTTTTGCCGTCCAAGAAAGCCCTGAAAGCACTGACTAGACTGTGCCATAAAATCTGAGGCGGGGAGGACCACCAACATAGTGAGGCCCTTTGGAGGGCCCGTTTAGTGGTCGCTTTCTGCCGCCTCCCCACCCTCCCTCAGTTAGTGGGTATTACAGGGTTTTACCGTCAAGCAGCATCAACCTCGCTGATGTCTGCGGAAATGAGACAAGGTAAAAGACAACTATGAAAATATTGACCCAAGTGGTTCGGTGTAGAAGTTGGCAGTGAGGTAGATTTTGTGATAACAGTGTTTCCTTCCACCTGTGCTTCAAGAGTGAATTACTGCAATAGAAAAATCCACAATTAAACACTTTGCTGCTGTTACAAACAGTTGTTGTTGATCCATGTCTGTGTTTGGGCCCATTCTGTTTCAATCATACATAGAATAATTAAAGTCCCCTTTGTTAAGTCACCATTTTGACACTAAAGTCCAGTCATCGGAATGAGAGAAATCCATTGTACGAGAGGCAAAGATCCCACTTTCTCAGCCAGCTGTGGCTTCAGTCAACCATAATGCAATGCAACACATGTTACTTTTCCCAGCTCTGACCGGGAAAAATTTCCTTAAGCTGTTATGCTCAGTATTTTTTTCTAGGAATTTGAGGATTTTAGCATCCTGAGGAGCCATTCGCATACAAAATTTAAAGCCGCAGTAATCAATATATTTATATGAACAATACAAAAAAGAAAAACGCCTTATGTTGAAGATGCCACTCATAGTGACAAACCAACAAAGAATTATCACCTGACTCTGCGGTTCCTGTCAGCCGTACTTGAGTTTTAATGTCATTCAGCTCTTTGCTTTACGGCCTGCAGCTTAAGTGTTTTGATTCAGTGTCACCGATCTTATCAGGTAGCAACTGGTCATAGTACCCTACCTGCCCAGCAAATAGACACATTTAGAGACTCGCTGATGAACACAGAGGAGCATTTAGCCGCTAAAGAGCCAGATATTTCCCTCAGAAGCTGGCAGAGATCAAAATTACAGCTAAAAGGAGAGTGGACTCTGTTAATCACATTGACATAAACATGACTTTAAATGAATCCTAACATTTCTCTGTGTCTCCTACATATTTAAATAGACAAGTGTTTGCGAACAAGTTCCACATCAATTTTAATCAGGTGATAATATGTCAGTGTTGTTAGAGTTTACAGTTTGTTCCACATCCCCCAAGTGGCCAAAAGAAATTAATTAATGCAGTTTTGATGAAACACTGCCGTGTGTATCAATGCCACTTCTTGATTCCCAGACAAACTATGTGTCCTCAGTCACTCTGGACAGTGTCTGTGGTTGGAGACACACCCATCCCATCTCTGTGGGAAGCCAGCCAATGACAAGCCACATTCCAAGAGATAACAGCATGGGAAAACCGATACCACGTCTTTTTGATAGTACTCCAAAACAAACCTGATAACACACACACACTTGTATAAATACAAGAGTTCAAGACGGCTTGATTCCATCAATAAGCAGTTTTTTGCCTTTGAGCACTCCACTGACAGCAACTCTGAAGAAGTACAGTAACAAAAGGCATCCATCATAATTATAGCATGAGCTTTTAAGTTTACACCCACATGCTGATTATTTGTAGAGCAAAGACATTCCATTTGTCATGTCAGTTTAATGGGCTACCATGTAGGTCGAAGGAGGGAGCGTGTTGTTTTGGGCTGATGCATCAACTTTCTTGGAATACTCCTCCACACATTATACACATACAGACTTACTTCAGGAGTTCAAGCTATGCGCCAAGTCCACGTTGGCAACCATATGCTACATCCAGCATCCACGTGATGAAAAAAGCATTTCCGAAAACAAGGTTCCAGCTCCTAACAGGTCCCTCTGTGTCTCAGTGAGCTGTCCACAGCAAACAGGCTGCTGGTGCTCCTTATTTGGGGAGAGAACTGGATTGGCTGTGATCTGCAGCTCTGCTAAGTTATGAAATGAAGGGAGTTTGCTGTCCCAGAGGTGGAGAGGAAATTATACTAATAAATTGCTCTGGGACAAACAGAGCAAAGTCATGTCTCAAACACTGCAGCTCATGCAGGCTGGAGTAAACTGTAAAGAGCGTCTCAGGGTAGCAATCCAAAGCGCAATGTTTGGTCTAGCCCGAACACGAGCCCACAGTGTCTGTCTGTCTAACAAGCTGCCAGGGAGTCTGCCATCTGAATGGGGCTCTGTAGTGTCTCTGTGGGGGTTGAATAAGGGTCAAATATTAGTGAAGGTAGAGGTCAGAGGTTAATCTCAGAGGGCCGGGCAGTCACTTTCATGGGTCAGGGCTCAGAGGCTCTCCAGGCCTCAGGGGTGGTGGTCGTGGGGATGGACCCCGCAGGATCAGGGTCACTGGTTTGTGTTCGTGCGCAGTAGCACACTTTCCAGTAATCTGGGCATTATGAAAGCAAACAAACAAATAAGTCCTCCAGAGAGAAACCCACCTTTTGTAAATTTTGTGTTCTACATGGAAATCAAATGAGATTTTGAGGAGAATCATTTGCAGTGCCAGAGAAGAGAAAAATGGAGTTGTGTTTCAGACCTCTACTGGCAGCAGACTACACCTCAAACTGAAACCTCTCATCACCAGCTTTCCACTGGAAGATTGCATGTCGCAGCTAAATGCAGAGCGACATGGAAAGGTATGATTAAGATGTGATTACACAGAGCAGGTATGGCAACCCCTCACCACCCTCACAAACACACAGCAGCCCCAGCCTTCACACACACGCACACACCCTCCTGGACTGGTCTGGCTCTACAGATTGCTCACACATGCTCCTGGCTGCGTGCCACCCGCCTCCCGCTTTAACTCCCTTTCCCCAGCACAGGAAGCCCAGCAGGCAGGCGAGCGGTGAGGGTCTGGTGAGACAGCCAGAGCACGGATAAGCAGGCCCAGGCTGGACTAACTCTGCGAAGTTCACACTGGGTAACTCTGGCTTCCAAAATCAACAACAACTGCTGTCTCCGCATCACTCACGGCAGAGTACTACTTTTACTCTGGTCCGAGCCCTGAAACGGGTCATGGGACAGATTCTGGGTGGACGCCACATGGAAATATGAATGGTATGGTCCAGTGAGCCTGTGTGCCTAAAGACTTCATTTCTGATTTGGAGTACGTTAGTTTAAAAAGCGCCCAGAGACATTTGAGGACGTAAGTCCCTCACTCCCTGAACCACATGTTTTAACTAAATCCTGCCATTTCTCTTGAGTCTGCTTGACCGCTTGTATACACTTTGCCCCTGTGCCACTGTCTGAATGGATTTAAACGTTAAAGGTGAGCAGAGTAACAACTCTCCTTTTAGGAAAACTGTTCCAGTGTTTTTTTTTTTTTTTTTTTTCTTATTTTATTTTATTTTATTTTATTTTATTTTATTTTATTTTATTTTATTTTATTTTATTTTATTTTTTGAGCTGAGTCCTGGTCACATTTACTTATATATTATCCTGTACTTTTTAGAAAAAACATATCAGGTTTTCAGGATTATAAGCATACTGGTCAGCTAAAAGATTTGGTGATAATAACAGGAGAATTCAGTCATTTGGCCAATGCTAGCATAAACAATAAATAAAATAATGAAAGACCAAACAATTACCTGAAAAGTGAGAAAATTTCCATTTGTATCAGTCCTACTGGTATATGAGAAATCATTCTAAATGATACACTTCTAGTCTGTCAGCTGTATTGGTAAATGGTATATGGTAACTGTGTTATGATAAGTAAGAATCTACAAATGAGACCTAGTTTCAGATATATCTGATGTAACAATATATGTAAAAACTCATTGTTTTAGGCTTTAACTGATTTTCAGCAAAAATAATTTGCCCAAATTGCCCAGTTTAAAATGCGCACTTATCAAACTTTTGAATTAAACAATGTATCAAATGACTGTGTGTAATGTGACAGGTGTGATGAGTTCAGGGAGAATCACCGGCCATCTCTACAGTTCCTCTCAGTACAGAGCGTTTTAGCATCTTACAGCTCATTTAAAAAAAAACTCAGTTTTGGTTTTGCAACACACAGCTCTCACTGCTCTCATTGTGTCATTTTCAACCACAATAAAAAAAAGCTCAGATGAACCCACTGTACACGTCCTGCCCAGCACCAAACAGTCAATAGACAAAGTTAGCAACTAGCTGGTGAACTCAGCAGGTAGCACACATCCAAATCTGTTGCTTCCTGCTGCCAGGAGATGTTCCTTAGCTAAGACAATGCTTTAACTAATTGAGAAGACAAACCTGAGAGAATATGATGACATTAACATGAGTTATAAGATATTCAAGCATATGCTTTGTATACTACAATTAGAATAACTCTGTGAAGGGGAAATTAAAGTCAGAGAATTAGCTTGTGTGGCCAATGCCGTGGCCCTGTTCACTGCAGGCAATGAAAGACAACACTGTGCCTTCTGTTTGCTGGGAGGACATCACAAGTTACATAAAAAACAACTGATCCACAACACAAATGAAACAAATCTACTGCTGTCTGTGGTCTGAAAGAGAAACTGTCCACCACCCTGATGAAGTGCCAAGGTCAAACACAAAATATTTTCTTTTTTTTTTTCTTTTTCTTTTCTTTTTTTTTTGCAGACTTAAAAAGTAAGTTGCAACTTATGATTCAGCACAGCTACTTTAAGAACTTCATGCTAACAGTAGTGTTTTCTGTTATACTTTCTTATTTTAGATGAGGCTTTTCACAGTACACACCAAAGCAATGAGTCTTTAGTGACAGGTGGATGATTTCGGTGTCTGTGCTCTAGCCACTAAATTTAAGAAAACTAGTATTTAAAAGAAAAAGTGGAGGTTTCACACACACTTCCCATCCCCTCCTTCCTCCTCATGTTCAGTTCAGTTCCTCCTCATGTGATGTCAATGCGGTTATTGATATTGAGTGTTGAGAGGCAGACAGCAGTGTCACCTCCTTGTGTCTGAGGTCAGGGAGAGGACACAGACTCTCTGCTGGACCAGACAACCCACAGCTCTCAACTGCTCACCTCCTTCCTCAGAAGACTGCCCCAGTCTTTACACAACTCTTCCTCTGTCTCCTTGTTCTTTTTCTGTCTTTAGCTTTCATTCAGTCCTTTACTGTCCTGAGTTTCCATCATAACTACTGCCTCAATCTCTATGTCCCACTCTGTCTCCATGATCGTACATGATGAAAAAACTGCCTTGTCCTCACATTGATCTGTGAGTTGTTGTTTTTTTTAATGTCTCAATATCCAGACGAGAAAAGAGAGATTTCAGAAAAAAGATATTTCTTCCTTCCTTCCCTCTTCCTCCGGCACACACCCATGTTTTCATTTGCAGCACAGGGCGGAGAGCAGGAGTTGGCCAGACAGCAGGGGTGGGTTTCATGTAACTGAAACTGGTGCAAAGGGCTCATAGTGGTACTCTCTTTACTTCCTGCTAATAGCTCATTGCGACACAGTCATACGTTTTCCCAACTCCAGATGACGGAGAAGATGACTGACTGCCAAAGTGCTGTTGCACCCTGAGGAACCCCTTCCTATTTGTAATGTATATCAGTCAAGATAAAATCCTTTTTGTGGATCCAGTATATTTGAGAGCTGCTCCAGGATTATGGCTTGGACAAACAGAAACTATATCCGGGCCTGAGCGTAGCCCATATTTCACACAATGCCGATGTGTGAATTCTCTTGTTAGCTGTGCAGGAGACGTACAATAGTGCCATCAACTGAGAGAGAGAAGAAGAAAAAGCTGGTCATTAGACTCTATATCAATTAGTGCTTGAAAAGGAGGTTTCCTCTCAGATTCTGGGAGAGACAAAAAGCAGCGCACGTCTCTGAAGTCACTTTGGTATAAAGATCTTTTCTCAACATCAATGCAGTTATTATTCAGGAGAATGGGAAAATTGTCTGTCTTGTACAGCTCTGAGAATAGGAGGCTTGAACGTGTGCTCCCAGTATCCAAAATATCAAAGCGTTAGCATAATTACTATTTCAAGTAGAAGGGACCCAACTGTTTCCCTACTCCTCTCCACAATTTCTCGCAGAAAACTTCAAAGGCCTTCCATCACTGTTCTTTTTATAACCCAGCTTTTCTTCAGCAGTTAGACAAAAGGAGCAAAAACCAAACCAAGGACGTGAGTACAAAAGCAGGCCAGGTGGTCAAACAGAGATCCACGGATCTAACATATCCCACATCCATCACACAGTCAGTGGGTTACTCAATGCTTGCATATTCCCCAGAGGAAGAGGAGTTGTTTTGTGGGATGCAGAGTGTAGAATGTTGTCTTTTCCATTTTTATGTAACAGTGGTCATTATTCTGTTGGGGCTGGGAAGCCTATTAAAAGGCATGACTCAGTTGAGATGCAGCTCATCATGTGAGGGGTAACGGGCAAACATTTTCTGAATGAGTGAGGGGGGACAGCGAGATAACGAGCAGAGGTCATCTAGGTTAAGATAAATATTCTTACAACCATTCTCTTTCACTTCATCCTCAGTGCTCATGGCCCCTTCAGCCCAGAGACTCCAGAAAGGACTGCGGTATTTATCCCTCCGTCACCTCTCACGTTCTCATCGTTATCTCTCCATCCTGCCACTCTCACCCACACTCTCTGATAAACACTGGCCTGAACAAACTGAAGCAAGTGCTGCATTTGCTTTCATTCACAGACAGCCATCGCCCCGGTTTTCCAATCCGATAATACATCCCACTCCTCTTTTTGCTTAATTGCTTCTGGGCTCACGTCGGAGGCAAGAGTGGAAAATTCCACAGCGGTAAGATAACTTCACTCCTGAGCCGCCTCATTTCAAATTAAAGGCATGTGTGGAATTTCGTGCCAGAGCTCTGACATGGGAGAGAAGACGATAGAGAAGATGGCAAAGATGTCAGAGGGAATAGAGGAGAGGGGTGTATTACCACTTCTTCCTTCTTTCCTCATCCGGCTCCTCTCTCACCTTGTCTCCCTCCACTTTCCCTCCCCCAGTTGAGGGCACGCAGAACAAAGGCATTATAGAGGCTCAAGCCTGGCTGCACATGCCCCAAATGCCTATTTAATCAAAAGAAAATAAACCTGGCCAAATTCACATATTGGTGTCTGCATAAGTTAACCTGCCTTGCTGGTGGAGAATTGAAACCTGCTGTTGGAGCATGGGGGCTTCTGGCCCGTGTCTCTTTACCCCCACGCCTGCTACCTAAACACAGCAGAGGAAGGCACGCCCTGCACTCAGCCCCTACATTCTGTTTGACAAAATGAACCCAAATGAAACTATGGCTCTTGACTCACATTCTTATCAGAGAAATTTTTAAATCAACAGCTTAATAGAATTGCCTTTTGTCCACATTCATGCAAATTGCAGGATAATGAAATATGATAAGAGAAGTAATCTATTTTGGGTGTCCCATGACTTGAAATAAGCAAATGTTTTTCCTGCTGAGGCAATTGAGACTAACCACTTTCTAAGGAATCCTATCTGCCTCCACATCAGCTGAATTCGTACAAACCCTCTATCCCCAACACAACATCTTTTGGGGCTTTCTCTGAACCACAACACAGCTCTTGTTACAGGGTATTTGAGGCTGGATTTTTGTGGAGAACGGCCTCTGTCCAGGAAAAAAGCATCAATATCATGCTGCTCTCAGCCCACATGGCCTCTTCCTCTACTCTCCGCTCCATTATCCCAGACAGGGCTATCCTGTTACCATAATGAATCCCTTTAGAGGAAAGGCCCATCTCTCCCGGGCCCCCAGTCAGGCTCCGATCCCCCCTCAAACTTCCCATCTAATCTCTGTCCCTATTCTTTTCTTCTGACTCCTTTTTTCCAGCCTTTCTTCATCCATTTCTGCTTAGAGAAGACCTCTAATGAACTCCACCCTGGGAGCAGAGGAAATGCAACATCTTAACCAACACTGGTCTGCTCTGAACTCCCAGACAATAATGCTCTGTTTCAGAGGCCCCTTTGGGCGGATGATGGGATGAAGGGACGCTTCCTCACGCAAAGTGCTACCGGGCCAAGAGGTATTATACATGCAAAACCTAAACATAACATAAAGCCAAGGACTGAAATGAACAATAATAGGCTGGTTAACAGATTTGCTTGACATGAAAGCCCCAGGGAGCTCGACCCTCGTAACCTTTCTTGATGTGACCTATTGACTTCGCTTGAGGGGAGCATGCAAGGACGAATAACACACAAGATGGATTACTTCTATTAAACATTGCAGTGCATGGAGTGAAATGTTAAAGTATAGTGATATTACAGCCATATTTAAGGGTTTATAGCAATAATTCCAAGTGCATAAAATACTGAGTGATTCACTGAGTGATTCATTGCTGAGGCATAATCTTTAAAGAGCAATGTTCCTGCATTCGCTCTCTGAACTGTTGGTTATGGCAGGGCAGCTTCACCCACCTCAGGGGGTTGAAGGAATAATTCACCTTCCAAAAAACTGTTACAACATTCAACAGTTGTTAATCCATCAAACAGTCAGATATCAGTGTCTCCACCAACAGACGCATCCACTAACTCCACTGCAGAACATGCAGGCACCAGACATGCTTGGAGTGATTGGCATAACTGTCACATTTCCTGCACTGGAATAATGTATTTGCATTTTCTGTGTTATTAGCTCTCGCCCCCTCCATGTGTACAATAACTCACAAATGACTTCTTCTTACCCATTTGTTGAAATGTATTCAAAGAAACAGGGAAGTGCAAAAGGACGAGTCTGTCTCAAGGTGTGCACAAAGCAAAGCAGAATTTAAACCTGCTGCACGTTATGAAAGATTGCTATCCTGTTTCCCAAGGTGCAAATCTATTACAATAATGAGTTTGTATTTTTCTTCTATCATACAAAATAATCAGGGAAAAATGTTAGTTCCAACTACCTTCTTCATTTAGATTAAGGACTACAAATGCAATTTATAAAATTGATTAAAAATCTGTATTATATATACAGACTTTTTTTCATCCAGATGGCTTGAAGAGTCTAATATATCTAAAAATACCTTCAAAAAAACCATTAAGTTTTATAAGCTATATACACTATAGCTATAAACTATAGGCTTGCTGACTGTCCCTCTGTAAAACAAGGCAATGTTCAAATACAACTGTCTGGTCCATTTACCACATGCTATAGTATGGAGCTTGAAATTGCACAATCCAAATTTTTATATGAATAATAAATCAAATGACTATCGCTAATGTGAAAGGGGTTGCTCATAGTGGCAAACCTACATGGTATTATCATCCATCTCAGCAGTTTCCTTCCTCATTTGGTTTTCTGGCCTCCAACTTTACTATTCTGATTCACTATCACTATTCTCATCAGTGTGCTTTCAGTTTTCACTGAAAAGGCTTCAATAAAACCACTGTGCACTACCCTACACAGCATTATGGTAGACATAAAAAGTTAGCAACCAAAAGAAACTTTGCATTAGTCAGGTGTTATACTGCAAATAAAAACTACTGTTGCTCTGTGTCAGCTATGTGGAAACAAGCAGCTATTTGCTAACATGTTTGCCTTATCGGCTATATAAGGTAATACAAAGATTATGCTGTTTCCTGAAGGTCAAAAGAGTAATGCAGGTTATACGTCATAGCTAAAACATGTCAGAAACCATTTTGGATTATATTGATTTCAACGATTCCTAATGGTAGGTAATGTTAATGCAGCAGGTTAAACATGCACCTAAACTTATGTTTTATGTTTGGGATCAGTAAAATAAAGTCTAAATCTAAGTCTAAGCCTAAGTCTAAGGTATTGTCTCCTTTTTTCCAACCAAAAATCCATGTTATCAGATTGACTTTAAGAAAGAAGCTGTAGTCAACTAAACTTCTACACAAAAGGGCTTTAAAGAAGTAAAAATCCTTGCTGTCTTTGTGGACCTTTGACTGTCAACCCTAACAAGGTGATTATTTTAGTCCTAGCTTGAAATCACAAAGAGAAACTGAAGTAAACAAGGCACATGGAGAGAAAGTGGATACATTATAAAAGTACAGGTCAATCAGTCTGGTCAGCCAGTCAGTCTATCACCCAATCAGGTAGTCAGTCTCCCATGTACAGTAAGTGGGCCGCTACAGATGCTCTCTAATGAGCTGGGAGTCTGTGATCCAGTGGGCCTCGCCACATTCCACTGGCTCTAATAAGACCTTGTCCTGCTCTGTGAGCTGATAGCAGCTTCATTAACCACACTATGAACCTGCACAGGAAGCAGATAGGGGGTTTTATTAGGGTTTTATTACGTAAGAGGAACCAGGGCCAATTTAATTGGAGCCAACGAGGAAGGTGGGCGATGGTGGGAGAGGGGGCGAGGCGGCAAGGAGAGAGGCGGTAAACTGCGTTTCATCTCTGCCTTTTCTACTATTCTCCCTGATCTTGAGGAAATCAGAGGTGGAGGCGAAGGGAGAGATAAATAGAAATGTGCCACAAAAATAGGATAATACTCCTGAGGATGAGGTTATGTTTGTTCCCCTTCTCTCATTCCTGCACAGCCAAACTCATTCCTGATGTGCCAATGGCAGGCATCAGGAGCTGTTTTGAGGCGAGGAGTTGTGATATTTGACAGAAGCAGGCTTGGGAGGTGTTTTCAGATGTTTTTGGAATTTGGGTTGATTCTAAGTGTGGATACCTCCATAGTTAGTTCAGGGCCTATATTTATCCAACCTCTCAGCGTAGATTTTTCATGTCAGAGTGCAAGAGGTGATACACGATCTACACTGCCAATTTTAGCTGCAGAGATAAATATTAGGTGTAGGCCTTGTTCCTTGTGACAACTCATATTGATGCTATGATACAGTGAAAGAGCTACAGTACTATTGCCCTATTTTTGCATTTTCTTTTAGTAAAAACATGATTCTCCTCTCGTGAAGCACACTCAACACATCTGGATGAATTCATGTGACATTGTGGGGGTATGACTGAACACTGGGTCCCATGGATTACACACAATACTATCAATGTGTGCCTGCCAGCAGAGCCACTCAGAGCTCATGCTGAAGCACAGAGCTGCCTTTGTGGCTTCCACCCTCGCAAACATATTGTCCAGAACTGAGCCCACCAAGTTAAGTGCTTGTTTCCATCCTTACCTTGTAGCATCTCCACCTTCAAGCGGCTACAAAAAAAATAAAAAATAAAAAATAAAAATCATGCTGTCTTACTGATCCAAAATGCAGTAATTAGTCAAGATTTTGTTGATGCCATTGAAATGTATCATTTCAAAAAAACACAGCTTAAAACCAAACAGTCAACCACAAAGTTAAAGCAAGAGTCAAATCCAGTTAGAGTTAGCTGTCAAAGCTGGTCTTGACTAAAGCTGGCTGTAGTCCAACAATCCTATACCACTGTGCTTGATGTGTTCACTTTAGCAGAATGTAGATATTCATATTCTACAGACAAAAAGGTCTAACATCTACTTCTTGCCAGCAAATGTGTGCCAAATAATGAATATTACACTATGTTGATCCACCACAAAAGAATATGTGGTGCTTGTTCCACGAAAACATTAATGGCTGTTTAAGCTTGTTAAAATTAAAGTTAATTAAAATTAAGGCTGCACGTGGGCAATTAAAATAATATGGCTGACTTCAGGATGATAACATCTTTAGATGTATTAAATGGTCTGTTTGTGGATGCTGTTTTCCCTTCCTGAAGGTTTTCCACAGAATCATGACAATGATTTTGTGTTGTAAAATAATATGTTTAAGACGATTAGGATGTTTAAGAATTACATGCTTCCACTTCCAGTTTACTCATTCAGCCTGGAAATTTAAGCTCTTCTGTGGTTACTGCTGTCTGCCTTTGTAGGGCAGCATGGACATCTGACCACTGTGTCTCAGTGGCTCTGGATGGGGTGCCAACCAAAATAATGTCAAATGTAGCTTCAAGTTGAGCGTGGCATTTTGAATAAGTCCCTCTCTGTAGGGCACCAGCAGCACAAGGCTTGTTTTCAGTCTGTCTCACTTCATTTCCATTGCTCCTTCAGATGCACAGATCTCCAATTTGTACTTACTGGAATACAGTGAGGCGGAGAAAAAAAACAAAAACACAAGTATTTCAGGAATTTGCCAGCCACCTACAAGTGACATCTGAAATTAATTGTGCATGGAGGAATGGAGGGAGGAAAATGTTTTCCGTAGAAGTGAAACGTGTGGAGGTCACAGACTACATTGCATGAGCTATACCGCTGAAGGAAAACAATCTTTTACACTGAGGAGGAATGAAATACTGCGGCTTTGATTGGAAAAATAATGGAAAAAAAGAGGAGCCCCTCGTTTCTGATTATAAAAACAGAGCCTCTGAATTGTATCTTCATGATTTCCTGGAATGAATGCCATTACGTCTAAATGGATGGAATCCAAAGGAACCCAAACACTGAAGAGAGTCTGGCCTGAATAGACGTTAAAGGAGTATGCTGTCCGTTTTCACATTTGCACATGCATTATTTTGATGCTGCAACACAGTTCAGTTATTGTGAATTTGCAGCAAAATTAGCTACAACTTGGAACTGAGTGAACCATTTAATGTTTGTCATAGGTATAGAAAATCAGGGGCTGACTCAAACAAAACTCTAAGAAACAAGACTAACGAGCTCTTCACACACACAGACTCAAAAACCAGCACCAACAGCAATAGGCTGTTATTCATCATGGATGGTACCTTGTGCTGCAGTCAGAAGATGCTCAGTTAGTTACAGAGATATAAAAGGTGCCCCGCAGCACTACAGGGGACAGCTGAGAAGAGCTCAACGTTATGCAAATGTTGTTTGATGCAATGCAAGTGACAACAAAGTGAGAGCCAATCGCGCAGTATATTCCATTTCTGCCATACTCTGCCAATAGATCCCCTAAATCTTACACCCCGGTCCTTCCAAAAAGGCCACAAACAAAGCTATGTTGTACTCGCAAAATAAGTCTGAGCATAAGATGTAAACTATATAAGCATAACACAGTGAAGCCACAGCTTCATGAGAGCCAAGAGACTGAATGTTACATTGTCCATGTATGTGTCAATGCACTGAAGAGTCTACAGCCATGCTAACAGCACTCTGCAGCTGTACATCTCTGGAGCTAAATGCTAATTTCATGCATGCTAACATGCTCATAATGACAATGCCGACATGGTGATGTCGATGTAACATCCATCCATCCATCCATTATCTATACCGCCTATCCCTTTCGGGGTTGCGGGGGGCTGGAGCCTATCCCAGCTACAATGGGCGAGAGGCAGGGTACACCCTGAACCGGTCGCCAGCCGATTGCAGGGCCACATGCAAAGACAGACAAACATTCACACTCACACTCACACCTACGGACAATTTTAGAGTCATCAATTAACCTAATGAGCATGTTTTTGGTCTGTGGGAGGAAGCCGGAGTACCCGGAGAGAACCCACGCATGCACGGGAAGAACATACAAACTTCACACAGAAAGGCCCCGTCTGACCCAGGGATCGAACCGGCAACCTTCTTGCTGTGAGGCACCCGCACTACCTGCTGCGCCACCGTGCAGCCGTCGATGTAACATGTTCACCATTATTTCAGTCTGGACCAAAATGGTGGCCAGACACACAGACGCACAGAGCAGTGCTGTATACTATTCAGCTGTCTGCAGCTGAAACTGTTTTTTTATTCTAAAGCCTGCACACCTTCTGAATCTACTCCCCTCTAAACACCACTGTAGTCCTGTCAGAGATGAGGGTCATCTTGAACTAGCCTTGTGGTTGTGCATATGCGTGTCCATAAGAGTGCATATCTAGTCAGCCAGGTCTGTTCGGTGAAGGGAGCCAAGGCTGGGGCTGACATGCAGGCTCTCACACAGCTGATAAGGTCCTCTCTAGCTGTGGTGCAGACTGTAGATTAAGCTCTTATAGAAAAGGGAGGAGAAATCTGGCTCATGAGGGTGAGGAGGGAGAGGGGGATGTTAGTGATCAACCCCATTACAGAGCCAACATTATTATCTCTGCAGTCCCAACACTGTACCCATCCAAACCTCTTTCCAGTCCTGCTGTCCCTGGAATAGCCTTGTCTACACCCTCCTTTAGGGGCCGCCCACAGAGGACCAAACATTCTGGACATGGGCTCTGTTCAGGGTCCATATCCTACACACTGGCCTAAGCTGGCCAGAGTGTTATATCAACAGTACATTTTAAGGTCTCATATCAGTTACTTTTCATGTCTTTGCTTTGCAAATGAAGGCAGTTCAGATAATTAAATTAGTGAAAATTTTGTCAGAATTTACGAACAGTGCCTTCACATGGGATTTATAATATGGAACTGTGGTGCAGACTTGCTACGCCATATCTGAAAATAAAGTAAATATTAATTTCACCATGCACAAAATGAAGGTGACGGGTGTCCCAACTTTTCTGGAATTGGGGTTGTATGAGGATTCAAATAATGAATGAATGAGCAGTTATTCATATTATTGTTTGGAAACCAACATACACTTAACAATGCCAATTCAATTGTAATTTAAAAGGTGCCTCAGGTTTGCTGCAATGGGTACCAAATTGCTTCTTTCCCAGACAGTTCTCTGGAAATTATCTGGAAATTATACACGTAAAATAAAACACCCTGATTATGTTTAGTTCAAAGAAGACCAAAACTCTCAACTCCCATATCTACAAACTGTACATAAAATGTGTTTCACCCTCTTCATGGCACAGTGGCAGCTTTGACAAACCAACAAAGCACATGCTACGATAAAAATGCAGCAGCCTGGTGTCACCTCATGTAGCTGATAAATATATATGGCACCACACACACATTCTCCAGTCACAGAGTAAAGGCACCCAGGAGAGCTTGGTGTAGTGCTGTAGATGAACGGATTGCGTTTCCATGGATTCCCACCCACCCAGGTCCTGATTGCAGTGCTACAACAGCTATGTGTGTTTGTGTGTTGTGTGCCCATGTGACAGTTCATCTTCTGTCACAGCATGCAGTCACTGTCTTTACAGGGGCCTGATCTGGCCAGCGCTGAATGGAAGTAGCCCCTCTGTTGTCCAGTGGGAGAAAGAATGTGCAAACCACCACAGTCGCTGACACTGTGAGTCTTTAGTTGCAAGTAACTCTGTGCCAGGCTCCAATTAGGCACCCATGTGTCCTACGTTGAAACAATGGTACTATTAGTGAGTACAGTATGTCCCAGGCATTCCCATACAGCATAAACACACAGCTTAAATCAACAAGTTGGTCGCCAGTAGTTTCCCTCATGTATTCATTGTAGGGGGACATGGAGACATGTGCAGGCTGCTGCGTTTTGACTGGGGTCACTTGAATGGTGCTTTCAATAACCACATTTTTCAGCCAGTACACACCTCTGCAGTTACCCAGGAGAAACTCGGCAGCCAGAGATACACACAGTGATAACGGCAGGGGCCTCACTCTGCGGCAAGTGCATTCCAGCACTCCATGCTCCCTCTCACCACATCCAGTGCGATGATGAGTGGGAAACCTGGAAGTAAAGGGGAGGCTGTGTCCCCCAGTAGCTGCCAGGACGCATGTCCCTCAACCACGGAAACCATCGTAATGACTTCTCACAATGTTGCGGGGGACAATTCAAGGAACTGCAAGGGGGATGTTCGTCTGAGATTACGCTCTCCACACTGCTCTCAAGTCTTTGTGGAGTCAGTGGAGGTAAGTAGAGGGAGTGGCGTGGTGATCAGATGGCTTGATAAAACAACATCTGAAAGTGCTCCAACTGATAAGGCCTCTACCTCAAACACCACGCTCTCCAGCTAAACCCTTTTTGCTAACAGCAGTCTTTGAAAGCAGCTGCTCAAGACATTTTTAGGAGGCATTCAACCTTCAAATGCATGCCAAGATCTTTTCCATTTCTTCTTGTTTATCCTACATTGCCTGCCTCACCGTGTTTCCTCAAATCCCTCCCATGTTTTTCAAACCCTCAGGCCACCTTTTTACATTCTTTCAGGCTCAGAAGGCGCATTAGGACCCAAGAGAAAGGCTACAACAAAACTCTGGTCATTGCCCCGTGACAGCAAATTCATCTTGGACTTCTTGTCAGTTTTCCTAATCAATCAGAGCCCATGGTGTACTGCTTGTAAACATCCCAAAGGAAAACCACTTTTTCACAGGTTAATAAAACGCAACCTTAGTCCCTTTGCAGACTTCACTTGGAGATGGTCACATAAAACTTTGACACTGCAATGGGTGACATGAGCTAAAAAAAAAAAAAAAAGTAAAAAAAAAAGTGATGAACCTTGACATTGACCTGAGGCAACCTTTTGTTAAGTGGCAAGTTTCTTTCTATGCCCGTAATTACCCCATAAACTGTTCAATAAATGGAGAGTGCCATCAAAGAGAGGTCTATAAATTAAAAAAAATAAAAAAAGCACAGCACAGCACATTCTAAACCACCAAATACAAATCAGACGATCCACAGTGCTGACATCTAGCTCCTTCAAATGAACCCCACAACACCCAGCAGCCCCATTTCATCAAATTCTCCTGAGGTGTTGATTTCCCCACCCAGTGCTTCTCTAACCACCACATTTCATAACCACTCTGTTGCTCCACTGGAGCAGATCCACCAGTGAGAAACTCACTCATGGAAATAAACAAACTCTGCAGACCTCAAAGAACGATGCCACTTTGAGAGGAAAGAGATGGCTGAGATAGAAAGAGAGGCGCATTGAATTTGAAAGAGAAATGTAAGCTAGAAGAGAGGAGGCAGGGTTAGTGAGTGAAGTTCAAAACCACAGGGGCGTGAGGTGGTGATGGGCTCTCACTCCTTTCCTCCCATCCGTGCCCCGTGGCAAAGGGTGGACGGGGAGGAGGGAGGGGAGGGGGAGGTAGTTAAAAGTCTATCCTCTCACCCTCCTGACCTCCCACGGCAATGAGTGAAAAAGCAGCTGTGGGCTGCGCACTCCCCGTTCCTCAAACACTGTCCCATGGGCCTGAAACACACATATACAAACACACTCAGGCACACTTATAGGAGGTGAACCCACAGATGCACTCACAATACGAAGGTCTTTTCTCTTTCTTCTATCTCATAGACACATACATCCACTCAGGTTACGTAACTTTGAAAAAAAAATGTATATACATATTGGATGTAATTGACCTTTTTGGTGTCTCCACTTCTTACCAACTTCAGTGTTGACCCCATTTCAAGCAATGTGATTGGTGGACATTATAAGCTGCAAAGTGACTTAAGAAGAGTAAAAGTGACATCTCTTTTCACATATTTAACATGACATATCAACCAGAGAGATCAATTCATTCTACAGACTTCACCACATAACTGGCTGACTGGGGTTCCAATGGACTGGGTGACCAAATTGATGGGCTGTCAACTTCTTAATAATTTTAACACATGCTAGCACAATTATGTCACTGTTTTAGATCATTTGCTTTAAACTTTAATCCAGATGTAACATTTGAGAAATTGCTGTTTGTATTCTTTGTATTATTCTTGCCATCATTTAGTAAAAAAAAAAAGTGAGATAATAGAGCCTTGAAAGCAACAAAAGGCAGTTAAAGCTTAGACTATGATTAAAAAATAAAAAAATATAAGCGAATACATTAACAATAAGCTACAGTTAGTTAAATAGTTAAAATGCAATGTAAAAATAGATATAAGGCTTTATACCTTTCCTTTAATCAAGAAAATTAAAACTTAATTTCACTTCATTTATCTCCCAGGTCATTTACTACTTAGTTTTCTCATGCTTTTGATCTTGGGGCAAGTTTGATCATTTAGCTACTGTATAAATTAGTTTACTCATGTTTAGACGTGCATCTGCCTGCTTGAGCCATGAATGACTGTGTGGCTGGCTAGCTCACCTGAAAACACAGCTAAACCCACTGACAATCAGAATTTTCAACTAGCTACTAGCTGAAGCTAATTTAATCCTAAAAATATCGCTGCAAGCGGCGATCTGGGTTTCAAGCCCCTTTGCCCTCAACAGAGGGAAGCAGCTCAATAGGCTAAAAGTTGTGAGCAGCAGTGGACCAGTTACAGGCTTTACAAAAGTGGGCAAAGTCACTTCAGCTACTTTCATTCTGTCAAAGGAGGAGTGAGACCAATCACTCTCAAAGCTCCGCCATTTGTCCCTCTTCATCACATTTGAATGAAACCTGTGTAGCACACAATGGGCTCTATTTTCGACTCCGCCGCCGGTGTGGCGCAGGCGCGGCTCAAAGTCAGGTCAAAATATATAAATTTAGGTCTGACTGTATGTGCTGACTCAGATAGTTGCATTGAATCGTGGCTGTTGCTAATTATTGATCGCAGTGCGCGTTCGATGACTGACCGAGCACTGCTGAAAGCAACCACGTTTTCAGTGGATAGCCGTTATCACCTAGCAGCCACCCATCCAGAGGGGTGTCCCCCTGAAAGACTGTAGGGATGCTAGAATTCGCCAGGATAAACGAGTCATGTGCCGACCCGGGGAAAGTGGCATATACGTTTGCCACCAGGCAATTTGAGTCATCTGCTTCACCTGTGTACATTCGGTCAGGTTGAGCGAGCATTACGTGTGCCAAATGCGCTTGCGATGTGGTCAGATGAGATACTGATCAAAATATCTAAATTTAGGTCTGACCGTATGTGCTGATAGTTGCATTCAGGCGTGGCTGTTGCTAATTACGTGAGGTATTGGTGACGTGAACGCACGACTCCGCTGGTTTACAAAAATCCACTTGCCCGGTGGTGCGCCGCTGTCCAGGTCTGGGGTGGCAAACTTTCAGCGCACTTTTGCGCCATAGGCGCAGACCGAAATGGACGAAAATCCAAATACACCTGCTCATTATGCCGACAGCTCCTCCTACTGCGCTGCAACGCCCATCCTGGCGCACCTCTGTACACCTCAGTTTACCAAAATACCAAGTGCACCGTGCGCCTGCCTGTGCTGCACGAAAATACCACTGCGTGGGGTGCGTAGCCTTCCGTGCTAGCGGCGGAGTCGAAAATAGAGCCCCAAGTCTCCAGTGAATTTAATCAGGATGGCTCAAATGCATCTTGAGTTATGAGCAAAAAAGTAATTGGTCACACCCCCTTCAGTATGGCACTTGAGATGCCGTCTCATCCCATGGCAACCTCAAAGGCTGAAAAATGAAGACAATGCAGAAGTGCCAAAATCTGTACTTCCTCAAATGGAATCAGGCTCAATATGTTTGACAAGGCTCATCCCCAATTACAGCCTGAAGACATGTACCAAGATTTGTGATGATTGGACAAATCATTGACAAGTTATGGCCATTTTCCTGCAAACCTCTGTCCCTTGCAAACTATTTGGTTGATGGCACTTGTGTTTTCCCATCTTGCTCATTTATGATAGAAATGGTGTTGAGTATAGAGTCAATATTCAACAAGTTCTATTCATATTTGTTTTTCAAAACATTTAAAATGGCAGAAAATCCATTATTGTGGACTTTTATGGTCAAAGAGACTTTACTGAACACACTGAGGTGGACTCAATGAGACTGAGGGTATGAGGGGCGTGGCCCTTCCAAAACTGAATGTTTGGGCCTCAATTACAGCGCCACCATGTGGCTGATTGGGCTCTTACTTCATGGGAAACACACTGCAGCTGTTGAGACAGGAAAAAATAACTGACATAACAACAATAATAATAACAAGCCCTTTTAGGCCTTGAATGGTAACTATATTAACTAGTGCAGGTTATGTTAATCATTCATAATCCATACAAGCTAAGAACCCCAAAATTAGCTACCTTTCATAATAGTAAGTTTGGAGTGATGAGGAGAGATGGACTTAAACAAGAACAATTTTAACATACATTGAGTACCAGGAGACATTATTCATATTTGTTGTGCAGCACAGAAACGGACAGCGTTAGTAGACTGTGTGTCTTTGTTGTTGGCTAACTGAAACTTGCTCAGTTACCACAAAGATAATGGAGGATGATGTTATGGAGATAGAAGTACAGCACAGTATCGGTTACTGTTTAGCTTGCAACTAAAATGCCTTAGCCACTGTATAAGAGTTCATACAGCAACAGTACAGGATGAGAAGCTTCACTTGCTCACGTGTAGATTTATGAGTCTAGTTTCAGCTGGCTACAGCAGCTATAGCTCAGTGTGTTTAGCTAGCAGTGTTTTCAGGTCAGTTAAAGTCTGCTCTAAGAAGACGTTACAGTCAGTCAGAGAGAAAACAGAGGAGTGAAATTAAGGTTTTAATTTCTTCTAAGTTATTGGAGTTAAGGAAAGGAAACCAATTAAACATGATCTCTTTCTTTACCATGTTTCTTTGTACACTCCTTTTAACTATTTAACTGACAGTACTGATGTATTCAATTATATTTTTGATGCGTTTCTTTTACAGCCATTTGTCAGCTTTGAGGTGCCACAATAACCAAAGCAGTGTTTGCAATAAAACCATGTGTTATTCCATTTGTATAACAGAAATACAAAACAATATATCCATTTTGATTTTGTCTGAGGTGTGAACAGATGATGTTGTATATCAGCGTTCATTATAACATCCATGTAGAAGAGATGTTGAATGAAATGAACCTGTGAGTCTACAGTCTAGCTCCTAAATGAGCATCAGTTGCATCAGTTTCCACAGTATTGGTTTTAATTACAGCAGAGTAGGTCAGTCCACAGTAAAGAACACACTCTGATCCTGGGTTCCAAACATATGCACACACAGGCCTCAGTGACACCCTCCAGTGTCCACATTTGGAAGTATATGTCAGTGCAGAGGCTGCTCCTCACCTTCTCAGTCAGGCCTCAGCCAAGACCACCAGAACGTGTTCACCAATAAATGAGTTAAAGTAAAAGTAAGAGGATGGAGCTGATTTCCCAAGAGTCTTAGCTTTTCTTCAAGGATTCCAGCAAGCCCTTGATCCTCAAGCTGGACGGCTCCAGTTTCCTTTTCTTGCGTCTTTTGATCCCTGCAACCTGGGTGGGTAGGAGGAGGGCAGCGAGTCCCCAAGGTGTGGGAGGGTTGCCTTCGGTACGACCTCTGGGTGTGTTGGTTTCACTCTGCTGGAGCAGCCAGGAGCTCTCCTGACACAAAGCCACGAAGCGGTCCAGCTGTGAGGCGTTGACGTTCTTGCTGATGTTCAGAGAGGTTTCAAAGGGGTTCTGGATGTGCAGCGGGGCTACCTCTGGCTTGTTCTGCTCTTTGCCCTGGAGAGAGGGAAGGGTACAACACTGGCAGATGAACACATTCTAGAGCAGCAGCACATCCTGTATGTACAGTATGTTATGGTCCATGTATCTGGTTGGTCATGGTTTTAGTTCTGCTGCTGTATCTAGGGCACTTATAATGGACTGTAACACCTCTCCACATGCTAGCAGATGGGAGAGCGAGAGACATGGACATGGCTCCGGAAGACAATTTGAGTTACCTCATGAATAGTGCAAATACTGTAATTCAGAAAGGTGGACAAAAAACAGAAATGTGCTCAACAGATATGAAAACCTGCTACGCACGCAGCACGTGTGAGCATCAGAAGCAGACATGATCTGTACGTCTGTCATGGCCGTCAAATGAACCTTCGATATGTGGGTCAGAGAGAAGTCAAGAACCTTCTTTCGTACTCTGCATGCCATATTCTGCCTAAAGCCTGACAGTAAAGGAGGGCGGGAGGGACAGAAGATGGCAACATAAAGCCATCAGTCAGAGGAGAGGAGCGACCTGGAGAATTGAAGCACAGTAAAGCAGATTTATGGCTGTTGCTCCACCGGTGAAAGCCTGTAAGGCATGGGTCATGGCCACAGTCTACCTGCAGGCTTCTTCTGCTGTGTCAAATTTGCTATTAGTCTCATATATTAGGCTGCAGGGTCTCTCATTCCGAGGAGCATTAATTTATTAAACTCCCAGCACTAACAAAGTCCCTGCATCTCATGTGATGTGCCATCAAAACATGAAGACCAAACACCTACTTTATCAGCTACAGGTCTAAGTAACGGGGAGTTAATAGCATATTATTTAATGTTACAAATATTTAGAGGTAAGCTAGAGAGGGAAAATTACTCCCTGATATTACCTTTCAGACAAAGTATGACATGGAAACAGATTTTGGAGCCCTTAGGCTTAATCTTTCCTCTCCATTTCATTTATAAGAACTCCACCATGGACGCTCTTTCACTGCCTATAAAAAGTATCACACAGGCACAAACAGACAACAGCAGGCTGAATATGGGTTTGAATAGAATAAATATGCATTTGTTTACACTAAGCCTGATGGAGCTCCTAATTGGGATCCCAGCTCAAGGGTGCCGGCCCCATGAGGCCGGCATCAATCACATGTGACAAGGACAGCTGTCATCTGTGTGTGTGTGGGAAGACGCCATCCACCAAACATTGCCTTTATTACCAACAGATTTCTCTGCTGGAGCTCAGCTATGGAGCGGGGAGGAAGAGTTGAAAGGAGTCTGAGCAGGGTTTCCTTTAGTGCTGAAGCTATTTTTCTTTATGTTCTAGCTTCTTCATGCTGCAATGGTTTGATTTTTAAGATAAGTAACAGGGTTGGATGGACCATTTTGTGAGTAGTACAAACATTTTTGATCAGATCCTGCAAATGAATTGTATGAAAGAATGGACAGTGCTCTCTGGTGGAAAAACTAAATACAAAATACAAAATAAAATACTGACACTGTTTCAATATTCTATCAAACAAATCTTTGGCAGTTCCATACTGACATTTCTTGGTCCAGCTTTATTTGTGAGCATGCAGTGCCCTGCTGCCATGTTGGCAGGAAAGAGATGAAAGCCCTTTGTGGACATGGAGCATTGCTGGCTTCATCAATCTGTTGAACTGATGGCTTTTTGTCATTCAGACAGAGGTGACTTTTCCAATCATGTTCCTTATGATTTCAGTCAGACATTAACGGAAAGAGCCACAATGCTTGTGTGATATTTGGCACTCGGTGTACAGAAGGAAGTGGTGTGGTGATTTGAAAAGTTGTGGTATAAAGGAAGAAGAGTATTTCTGTCTTCCCGCAGCCTGCGTCAGTGACGGATGTTTGACTTATTTTTTCCCCTCACCGTGAAGGGAACATCTTTTTAATGAGCTCAATCTCCTCAGCAACTTCAAATTAACTGTGTTTCCTGTTTTGTTAAACATTTTTGTGTGAATAAGAAATTAGAATTAAGTGATAAATGCTTTACAGTATTTTTAATCAGGCACACACAGCATGTGTTTAACTTCTCTCTGTGCATGTCTAACTATCTAACCCCATGCTGCTTCAGCCTTTGTTCTAATTCGATGGCAATCAGTTCAGACTTCCTGTGTTTATGTGGACATGAGATGGCCATGTAAAATTGCCATCACATTTAAGGTGCATGTCTGAAAGGGGGCTTAAATGTGGGAATCTATTTCAGCTGGAACTTAAACCTGACTGACTTGTTTTGGCCATAGAGACACATTTTGAACACTACACTGACATAATGCCAACAGTTCCAGAGAAACACTACCATTCATTTGGAATCATGTCAAAAGATGAATAGAACTGCAGCGCGCACTCTCTTTTAGCTCTGTTTTTGGTCTCTACCAAACCCCAAGGGAAATATCTAATTCTTTAGTCGCTTAATCCTCCACTATGTTCACCAGCTGGTCTATAAACTGCTGCCTCTCTGCAGTTTGGTGCTCAAAACGGCTCCATGAGAGCAGCGAGAGTGAACCAAAACAGTAAAGCTGCGGCCAGAGAGCTAAACAATGAGCTGGAACTCATGATGAAAGCTCTGTGCAGATGAAGGGAGCTGCAGATTCAGCTGATCATTCTCTCTGGTCATCACTATGGTCAACCACTTTCACATTGTCACATTGATTTTACACTGCCATTTGGTACACTGTCATAATAATTAAGATTTAAGATTAGCTAGATAATGAAAAGATGATGTAAATCATCATCACTGGGCTACTTCTTTGTTTACATGGGACTTGATGGCTAAGAATACTGATACATACCTTTCTGATATTTATGGACATCCTGCTGAATGCAAAGGAGGCGTAGAACTCAAAAAACTCACGCAGCAGTTGCTCTGACAGAAAGCAAGAAAAGTCGAGTTAGCGGCCACGGAAACATCGGCATCAATCAAACTGAATTGTAGCCCTGCAGCCCTGCTTCTACGCTCTCCTGCTCACCGAGCGTTTCTGTGTTGCTCTCGAGCTGGATCTTGCTGAAGTCGCTGACAAACGTGCAGTCGTTCCCCTCAATCATGCTCTTGTCTGCGGGACCTTGTGGGGAGAGAGCGAGGGTACAAGGTAAACGGGCCTGTGATGGCCACAAACAAGACACAGATAGATGGCTTCAGTGCATTTATGGAGAGGGAACAGGAAGTGTACACGTACATGTGCGTGCACATGTGTGTATGAAGGTGCTCGAAGAAAAGAGTGTGGATCATGTCCATGCTTGGCTGGTTTACTTCTCCTGCAATGTCCTTGTTACCACTCTCCTTCATCACAATGAGGCCGGTGGTGGCGGTGGCCGTGTGTGTGTGTGTCTGTGTGTTACCCCACTGTTTAAATAGTTGCCTGTATGCTCACGTGTGTGTCTGGAGGAGGCGGGGTCATCGACCTTCCCAGAGTGATGGGCCTTTTATTGTCCTGTAAGCACTCTGTGAGATAGAGTCTGTGCTAAACGGGGCAGAGGAAGAGGAGGGGGGGCCTAGATTGCTTTTGGAAGGCAATTATCAGGCGGCCAAGGTGACAGAGAGAGAGTGTAGACACAGATGGAGGAGCTGCAGTGGACGTGCTCGTGGTTCATATTATCACAAGTTTATCATAAGTATGTAAGGAAATAAGGAGGCAAGTTATTCTCTAATGTCATCATACAGAGCCAAAATGGAAACCACCACACACTCCAGACTGGTGATGAAGGACATGCCTGGTATGTTAGGTTGGTGCCAAGGCAGTTCAGTCATACCTGACATTGAAATGCTGCTGTTGGTTACAGTTATATTTATAAAGGCATGGACAGGTCAAAGAAGCATTGAGAAAGCCCTGTGCAATCAGCCTGCACGTCAGGAAACGAACAACAGGATGTTTTTTGCTTCACCGAATTATGTTTATTTTTTCAGACTTTCAATTAATCTGTTTTTTGTGAACTATTGGATAACTTGACCTTTAAAAACAAGGTAAAATGTCGCTGGTCAACTGAACTGCAAGACACACACTGTATGTGACAAGAGGTCACAACTTAAGTCGATGTTACTTCGTTTTAAGGCCCCACAGGCCAAAATCTGTGAGAGCTCCTGCTCATAAACTGTATAGATGAAATAATTTGTCATAATTTAAAATGATTTGTTGATTAACCTGTTATCAGCAACTAATCTGATCATTGATTAGTCATTTAAGTTATTTTACAAGCAAATATATTCAACATTCCTTAGAAGATTTGGGTTGTGGGTTAAAAAAGCTTTTTGGAAATGGAATTTTGAGCTTTGGGAAAATGTGATGGACTATTTTAGACAATTCTTATCAAATTAATCAATCAATAAAATGAATAACACGGTAGAAAATCTACAAATCTGCATAATTTTGAAGTTTAGTATTCTCATATCCTCCACCCTAACGCCTGTTTTCATTCTTGGCTATGGGAAGAGGTCAGTAAATGTCTCTATGGCGCACTGTGTGGTGGTGAGGGAGGATGCAATGCATGTGTTGCTATGTGACACTGAGACCTTGTCAAGCCAGACCTTCACATCTTTTAAGGATGTAGAAAAGCAAAAACACGGTTGTTGGCACTCTCGGGTGAGTGGCAGGTGAGGCTGGGAGGTACCTGCAAGGTCCTTCAGGTGGTCCAGCGTGGGGATAATGGGGGGGCTCCTCCTCTGGAGGAAGAAGAGCACCATGACAGTAAGGGAGAAGTTGGTGATCCAGGCTCCGGGGATGCTGCTGGTGATGCCATGAGCTCGGGCCCAACAGCGCACGGTGAACACCAGAAAACGCACCCGAGGGTCCAGCTCTCCATACAGGTAGAGCAGCTCTGTGCTCTTGACCGCCACCCTGTGGTGAACATAGAGAGCTACTACTATGTTTTGATAGAGCTTCATTGTGGCTGTTCATGTCAGTGTTGAGAGTGTGGAGACTTCCAGTACAAGTCCAGGCAGATCACTTCACTGACTAACTACTGACATATATATGAACATCTTTTGCATTTTTAGCTTGCTCTACTATCCAAAATGACTCTCAATGAATGACTGGATAAAAATTCAGTGTCCATGTTGCCACCCACTATGATGAAAATATCAAATAAGAAATAAGGCAGTTCACTGCAGAAAATAAGTAATATCTCACACATTGTACAGCTCTCACAAACATCCTCTGACATCAGTATCTGTGTTGATATGATTCAAGCTACGTTACAAGGTTCACTTTGATATTTGGTATGTTGACTGTAGGCCTGCCATATGTCTGCAGTGTGTATTAAACCCTGTCCCTACAGAAGTGTGATTTTTTTTTTTAAATAAAACAAATAAAAAGACCTGAGAATATGGAAATCTAAGGATAATTTGATTATGAACATTCATTTGACCCCAACACTTCACAGCCTCCTGAGTTCAGAAAGGCAAATACTGTATTCTGCTGAATGTGAAGGGTCAGTTCAGTGAAAACCACAGCAAAACCACCACTAGAGAGCAGCCTGCACCTTGTCACAGTGAAGCCTCAGTCACTCTCAGCTACAGTTAGATTTCGTTTTCTTTGACAGACACGCACACACATGTGCACACACATAGCAGGAAGGGGCTGTGCTTCAAAGATCTCTGAGCACAACTTGAGAGAAGTCCCCCTCATATCCACCCACAGTCAGTAGTTCAACTCCATTTCCTTAGAAACTGCAGTGTGGTTTTCTGTACGTTAGCAGATCTGTTACACCATCAACAGAGACCACAATAACAGCGGAAAAAGTGAAACATAAACAAGCCCCTTCTTTGGCCCTCCTGTTCAGTTTCACCGTGGCTGCATGCAACTGAATGATCGCAGCACTTCCTGCCAGAGGGTGGTTTCTGTTTGGGGCTTTTGTAACACCAATGTGGCCAAATGATATTCAGGACAACATAAAACTAGCAGTTTCTGTGAAGCAAGAGGCCTATGAGCAACTCTGATTGACATTTCGAGACATGACCCTCTGATTACATGACACTGACCCAGTCTATAATAAACTATTGGAACACTAGAGCCATGACGAATAACTGTTCACACTGCTCATGTATGGGAAGCAGGCCATGGGGTGAATACCTGTTGTTGGCTGTGAGGTCACACTGAAAACCGGAGGGCTGGTGGGCAAAACGGAGGAGCGGGCATCGTGCATTGAGAATCTTCTGCACCCCAACACACCCAGGCCCAAACTGGTCCACACACTCCCCAATGACGGACAGGATGCTCTGGGTGACGGCCCGCTCTGAGTTGGCCCTCTTCAGCTCGTACTCCAGGGACAGACCTGCTTTTGGCTGCGCACACAGAGTTTCAGATCGTCAATGATCCTATATCTCGCTCTATTTGTTACTTAATGCACTATGTTTACTTATTTAGGTTTCCAAATTCTCCATTTGCTATTTATGCACCATATGTGCCCTTCCAAGTTCCCATTATGGAACAAAAAAAGCAGTGTCCATTACAACAAAACAGCATCTATCAGGGATGCCTGTTTGAAATCTCAATTACTGTTTACTATAGAATAAACTATTCATTATGTAGAGAGACAGCAACAAATTGAACTGCAGGAATTCAGTGTCTTCCTCACACACAGCAGGAATTTCAGCCTGGGTCCTCTGCATGAACTGGTAGCCCAAAGTAATTCTGATGCAATATCATTGATCAAATAGATGAGATTATTATTATTAAGACTATTATTTTCACATTAAATTTATCTGCAAATGATTTTCCTGATGAAGTCTATAAAATGGAGAGAAACACTGAAAAATTTTTTTTTTCCAAATGTTTGGTTCTTGCTTGGTCTGACCTACAGTCCAATAACCAACGGCATTTAATTTCCAATAACATATATAACAGAAAAGCTAAAGATCCAGGAACTAATGTTTGGCTTTTTTTTTTTTTTAATGGTTAAATTATCAAAATAGTTGCCAATTAACAGACTAAATGCTACCTGACTGCATTTTATAGCACTTTATTCACATGAGCATTCACACACTAATGACAGCGAGGTAGCATGCAGGCTGCTGACCTGACCATCGGGACAAACTTTGGCTTCAGTGTCTCGCCCAAAAACACTGAGCACTAACTAAGTACTTGATGAATTGTTTCAGCTGAGCACTATAGATTCAGAGACAATGCGATCACAATCCCTGACAATCTATCTGTCTGGAAATGTGAATGTAACCATCGCCAGTCAGCTGATAGCTTTGATTCTCATGAATCAATCACTTTTAATCAAAGACACCTACTAAAGGATGACCCCAAACTCCCATTATTACCGTTGTTTCTTTTTTCCCACTGATGCCATCCAGGTCCAGAATCATGTCCAGGTCACAGCCCAGCTTTCCAAAGCCATTCACTGATGAGCCAAATGGCTTGATGGTGCATTCTGGGAAATAAGCACCGGCAATGTCCTTGAGCAGAGAGCAGACGAGGAAACGCAGTCGGCTGTTCTCCTCCGTCAGCTGATAGGCTTCAGTCAGGGAGGTTACCTGTTGGTCTATCTGAGGGGGAAAGAGGAGACAGGCCATGGTTAGCACAGTCCTTGAGAAATCCATCTGTATCAGACTTTCATACATGAACTCCTCTTCAAAGCTGAATCTCAGCCAGCACTTCAATTTAAACTAATATCTGGGTGTGATAACCAAACCACTTACACTTTCCTCTGTGGACAGCCTCTGTATGAGCTGGTTGATGGGAATTGTGATTTGTGGCTTGCACAATTTCTGGTTTGGTGAATTCAATGAGGCTGATTTCTTCAATGACAGCAGTCTCGATTTAAAAGGCACTATGGCTTCATGGCTGACGCTGGGGATGGCTGCCTCTTCTAGTAATGATGCAACACTTTCCCGGTTGGCAAATTCCACAACAGCATATATGCCCTGAAGAATAACACCCACACACACAATTTCATCATCCAATTGAATCCTTACATGACAGTGAAGTATCTTATAATATGTATTTATTAGAGGAGCATGGTCATTTACATACATAGCTTTCATAGAAGAAGCATTTATTGATATTTCCATGTGTTGATAAATACTTGAGGAGTCGTTTCTCATTGGAGGGGCAGCTGATGAGGACAGATCTCTCTGCCTGTCCTTGTCTCTCTGCCTGAACAGCACACAAAGACCTGCGCCCATCTTTTTCATCTGACAACAGAGAAGCAGAACATTAAACAATAATAACGTTTTACTTTGAGGTAGATGTGTATTGTCATTGTCAGTGTGCAGTTAGCATAAAGTGGTAGTCAGACAAACTTTGAAGCATTAGCTGGTGAAGACTTCAGAATGATTTGTTACAGGTGTGATCTTCCACAGCCCAACAGCTGAACTCCAAACTTCATATAAAAAAGTTACAATTTTACAATATGGAGCACCGTTAAGCAAATATATGCATACCAAAAATCACAGCACCATAGCATTAACTCTTGGAGGCAACTCTTCAATTCAGCATGCATAACATCCACACCTATTAAAATGAAATCTTATCTGAAAGGAAAAATAGAACCACTTTTGGAGATTTTACTAAGCTAAGACTCCCTGGTGAACAACAAAATGCCGAATTTTACCGAGACCTTAATGACTTCTTACGCTTTTCATTTTTTATGAAAGAAGTTAAACATTTTGGATCATAGCTAAGGCTACGCAAAACATGAAGATTTCTAAATGAAGTTTGGAATGACAATCACAGCTAGTATCTGGGCTAATAAGCAGGTTAACTTGGTTTGTTTGACAGCTTGATAGACTAACCAGCTTCGTCTTTCCGATGTGCTTCGCCTTGCGCAGCGACAACGTTTGTTGCAATATTTCTATGAAGAAATGTCTCGACCCTCTGTAGGCACTTTCCAAGGCTGCCCCTTCCCCTCATATGTAACCTGCACACCGCAATGGAAGACGCCATTACTGCTCAGAAAGAAACAGAAAGGCGCATGCGCATAGTCACCACTACGGCAACTGGCAGGTACCGAATTGTACGCGTTGAGGTGGCAAATATGAGCGATAAATGCATGTATGGATGAGTTTTGTAGCTAATTCTGCTGTGTCCTTGCCATTACAGTTACACATACAACTTAAAATTGAATCTATGTTGACTTACTGTATCAGGCCTTATTATTTGTAATGAACATAACCGTGGCTCATGTTTTTTTTCTATTGACTTATATCAAGAGTTTTATAACAAGCAACGAAAAACATTTTCCCACAGGAAAACACCCAACGATTCTGCGGAAGGCAACGTCCTGTGTTTCAGCGATCAATCCACATGAAATTTGTTTTTCGTCTTGAGAAAACAGAAGAAAGGGAAAACGAAACCTACAGAGAGTACAGCGCTGGCACCTGACATTAAAGCGTGCACCACCCACGCGCTGATCGACCGCACTTCCTCTGTTTACTTCCTTCTAAACAGCCTGACCCGACACTACGACTGCCAAGCAGACAGTCCGCGTCCGGACGCTGGAGACACACAATGGAGAGACGACAACTCCGATAATCTTCTGACTCGAAGATTACGGCAAGTACGGCATTTTTTAATAACTATATTTCATCTGACATTCTCAACAATGATCTGAATAATCTGCTGAAATCAAAACTAGCAGCTAAATATTTTGAGACTGACTTCTGAATTTGCGCAGTGTCTCATTTGTCCAGGGAAATAACACCGTCTCTAAAAAGAAAAGAAAAAAAGAAAAAGACAATCAGGTGTGCATGAATATATGTGTATGAGCTGGATTTCTATTCAGAGCCCATGACTATAAATGAGCTTTTGTAATTATTTCATAGATGATCAGCAGTTGGTGTTTTATACATGCAAAATAAGGTCCAAGGTTTCTTAGGGGCTTCCCAGCTAAATTGTGAAACTCCCTTCATTTGCTCAGAAAACAACGTTTCAAGCCCCTCCCCGTTGTGTGTCCATTCAGCTGAATCAAAGCTTCAGTACAGTGTCACTGTATATCCAGCGCTCCAGATCAACTTTAAAGTCATTCACTTGCTGATCACTGACAGGATCTCTTGTCTGAACTGAACAGAAAAATGTCCATAAACTGACATTCTGATGTTTCATTTTAGAGCAAGAAAAGCAAGTCAAGCATCAAGATGGATTACAAATATGATAATGGAGTCGAACTGCTGCTGGCTCACATGAATATAGAAGACATCATTAACGCTGCCGAGACTCTGTATCAGCTTGAACAAGTGGAGGAGGAGGAAGCAGGCTTGTCATTCGAAGAGGAAGGGCTCTCCCAGGAGGAGATGGATGAGAATGAAGAGACAGGGGACTCTGAGGACTCTGGGAGTCACCAGAAGGACTGTGTCGATGGGGTTGGTGGTGTTCGGTATGGGACAGCAACAGACCTCCTGGCCTTTGTCAACCTGCTCTCCAGCATGCAGGCAGCAGCGCTGGAACACCTGCCTGAGGAGATGGGAGTCCTGCTGAACAAGGTGAGAAGCGTCTCCACCACAAGACTGAATGTCTGTGTGCATGAAAATGAGTCTTTAATTGTGTTTACATTTGGTTATGATCAGCCTAGAAAAACATATTATGATTGGAAATGTTTTCTTATTTTATGTATTTATTTATTTTACTGATCTTGGTTTGCAGACGTACATGGTTGCAAAAAAGGGCCGCTACAAGATCAACATGGACGTGCTTCTGTTTCCATGGAAATTGACCTACAAGAATCCTGGCCCTGGCCTCGTGCCTAAAGGCTCATTTGGGAAAGTCCACTTGGCTCAAGACACCACCTCTAGGAAGAGAATGGCTTGCAAACTGGTGAGTCTGCTGAGCAATGACTGGAATCCAGCCTGTGCTGAATTCTCGAAACTCTTGTCCTCGGTGCCAAATACTTCACCTGCCAAGTACTGTTTGTTCACACTCCGACTACTCCTGTGTTTGTAGTTATACAATGAGTGGTAATATCAGTACGACATTTGTGTTGTTTGACCTTGACATGAAAGAGAACAGGAACAGTTCTTGTAAAAGAAGAACCACGTCAAACTTACAAAACAGACCAAGATTAATGCAAGAATGGAACTTTAACTTCCCACAGCTCATCTGCCTGTTTTTAACTGTGTTAACTTTAACATGCCATATATATATATATATATATATATATATATATATATGGCATGTTGTGATTTTAGTTCCTGTGAAGAGTTAGGTGCCTACCTGCATGCCCCTAAAAGTTGTCATTTTTACATTTGTTTTTTTGGACACAGCCAGATTATCAATTTCCCCTTGCTCCCAGTCTTTAGGCTAAGGTAAAATAAGATAAGCCTAGTGTCTCCTGACTTTATCAATACCACTCTCATGTCTTTATGGTAAATATGAAGAAAAAGCTAGCAACCACTTGGCTCAGCTTAGCTTAAAGGCTGAAAGAAGGAAAAACATCTAGCTTGCGTCTGTTGAAAGGGAACAAAATCCACCGACTAGCACCTCGAAAACTCACTAATTATATTCCGTTGTATCCATTTAATTCGTACAAACACCAAACTTGAAAAACTGGAGTATCCAATAGTTGCCGGGCAGCTCACTGTAACTCCAAGACCCCAGGAAGTTAATATGCATGGCCAAAAAATTGCCCAGCACATAAGTGCCCATAAACCCACAAACTGTTGTGTTTACACTTTGTTTTTTGTAAAGATGAAACAAATAAATTATAGCATGTTAGCTAGCCCCATAGGTGCTGATATGTGTATTTTTTTTTACCCTCAGACGCTAACCTGTGTCATCACAAGCTAATACCATTGTTCATTAGTTTGACGATGCATTTATTTACATCTCATCATCTCACAGATTCCCATGGAGAACTTTAAAGCAGCCGATGTGGAATTCCAAGCTCGGTACCACCATGAGAACATTGCTGAGCTCTACGGTGCTCTGCTTTATGACCAGAGCGTCCACCTGTTCATGGAAGCCGGAGAGGGTGGCTCCGTCCTGGAGAAAGTGGACAGCTGTGGGCCAATGAGGGAGTTCGAGATCATTTGGGTGACCAAGCAAGTCCTGCGGGGCCTGGAGTACCTGCACTCACACAACGTCATCCACCACGACATCAAACGTAAGAGCAAAAGGAAAAAAAATCTCTACGTGTTGACTGTTGCTGATGGATGCACTGTGTTGCATGAAGCTGGTGCAAATTGGTCAGGAAGTGATGTAATGTCAGTTTTTACCGTCTTTACATCAGAGTCAAGCCGCAGACGGATACGGCTAGTGTGGATAATTCTAGAAAGAGTCTTAAGTGTTGAGCAGGAAAGAGGTGAATCAGCCACAATCTTATCTGATCTGATAAGCCTTGGTTTGACGAACATGTTTTGAGGAGGTGTTCAAAGGTAGTCAGGTCCCACTGACAAAAAATGTGGTAGCTAATGACTTAGATTACTAGAAGACATGCTAGTTACAGTAGGTGGGGCTCAGCTGTGGTTTGATGTGAAGTAGCTGCTTGTTGGTTGGACCACGGTGGCGCTGCTGGGATCAAAGCATTCTGCAGAGCCGTCTGTCAGCCTCATGGCCTAAAGGCTGTTTGGTGCCTGGAAATTCCAGCCTTCTTCTCATGCGATCTTGGGGTTAAATGTAGGGTCCAGAGAGGCAAGTGACTTACGACAATGGCCAGCCTGGCCCTCTGACACGTTGCTGTGGTTCTCAGCGTTTCCTGCCTACGATCAAAATATGTAATTAAACCTCTGTGTGGTTTTTAAATGCAATGATGAGACTTTTCATGAAAGGCTTGCCCTCAAATTATCTGTCAAATTCCTTTGCTAAAAGCTTGAGACATGCTTGACTTCTTCTTGGGAGGCTTCAAAGGCCTTTTCCCAGTTGAAATCAATGCAGTCAGTTCAGTGTCTTTGAAAAAGTCACTAAATATTACGTCAAATGCCAGCCTGCACAGCAAAGCATCAACACTGAAAGCGCTGCACACTGCAGCATCTGTGAATTCTAACTGTTACTTTCTGTTTTCTTTAGCCAGTAACATTGTCCTGATGTCAAACAAGGCAGTGCTGGTGGATTTTGGCCTGACGGTGCAGATGACAGAGGAAATGTACATTCCCAGAGACCTGAGAGGAACAGAGGTAAGAGAGTAAGACGGACATCTGAAAGTGTTTTACAGGCTGTAACTGCAAGCCTGTAATGAATGCATAAACCCAACATGTCTTCTGTATCTTCTGTTTGTGATTGCATAGTCCCATCAATTCTTGGTTTTTTCTCTCTGATCTTGAGTATGTTCTTACTAGAAAAGGTAGCATTCTTCTTGACTCATGACTCAGGCTAGACTTCCCCAGACATTGAAAGAAATTAGTTTTACTCTTGTCAGCACTTGTCTCTGTTGTCTTCAAAATGATTACAGAAAGTTAGTGATTGGCAAGTGTTACTGCAGAGCAGTCTGCGTCCTCATTGACCTCACTGATTTTAATAATAGTCTACTTATGCTTAGGGTTCTAAGTGTGGATGTAATCAGCATTTAGGAATTTTTTGATTAATCCGGCAGATTTATCACAAGCCTTTTTTCTCCCATCATGTGTCTGCCTAGCTTTCCCATGTTTTGACCTGATTATGTGTCAGTGTAGGTCTTAGAGCATGCACCCTGGGCCTCTCATGGCTCGGCTTGTGGAAAGTCCCAGGGCAGACACCCAGCAGTAATAAGAGTGACAGAGCTAGCAAATACACTGGGCTGCACAGGCTTACATTAACATGGGAGAGCAGCGTGGAATTTCCAGCAGAGAAAGAGATGAGCTGTGGTAGGGTGTTTACTTTTCACACTGCAAAGGACAACCCACTTCTGCACTGCTCTTACCTTGACACACACAGTGTAGGTCTAAAGGTTAGCTTGTTTGTTGAAACAGAAAAGTCGTTTACTGCAAGAGGTTGCTTCCTATTTGCTGTTGAGCACTGATACATTACTTTTAATGGGAAACCAAAAAAAAGGAGGAACCACTCTCACACTTTATTCTGCCATTATTCTTTGCAGCCCCATTTTACCTATGAATTATGTCACTCTTCTTTCATTTAGATGTATATGAGTCCAGAGCTGGTTCTGTGTCGAGGACATAATACGAAGACAGACATCTACAGCCTGGGCACCACCATTATTCACATGCAGACTGGTAGCCCACCATGGGTCCGCAGATACCCACGCACTGCCTACCCATCTTACCTCTACATTGTAAGTACTGTACATTTTTTACTAACTGTGGAAGTGTCAATCTGTTGGTCGGTTGGTCCACCACTTTGGTCCAGATTGACATAAGTCTTACTGAATGACTGACTGCAAAGACAGAAATGTTGAAACTTCTATTGGACAGATTGCCATGAAAGTTCCTGCAGCAGTCATTGTCCACTGAGGACTAATCTTAAGACTTTGTTTATCCCTGACTTTTCCACCAGCACTACCCACAGGTTGAATTCTGTGGTTCTGAGAAAAATGTCTGCTTGATGAATTATCATGCCATTTTGTCACTTTGGTTTGTGAGCAAATACGTTCAAAGTTAATGACATTCCCACCACCCAGCTTTAACTGTACTCTGTTTTAAGAGCTACTTTGTATTATAGCAAATGTTAAAGCACCTATAATCAATATTTTCATATTAAGAATGCTTCACATGACTATGTATTGTGGAAGGATTAGTTATCATTTTCATCCCATAGGAGGATGTTTTCATTAAAAAGAAAACTCTAAAAATCTAATGTACACTACCTGAACAAGTTAGCAGCCAGCTAGTGAACATTGTGGAGAATTTTGCTGCTAAAGAGTCAGATATTTCCCTCAGGAGCCTAAAAAACCTAAACCTGCTGGACCTAAAAAATAGACTTAAATAGAGTAAAGTGATATTGGACCTGTATCCATCAGATGGAAACAAATATGATCTGATATGTATCTGCTGGATATGTAAATAGGCTAACTATTCACTAACAAGTATGCTAACATGAGTGTTGTGAGTCTTGTTTACACTGCCCTGAAGTATTGAAAACTTTAAAAAGTTTATTGCTTGTTTAACATGTGAACAAGTTAAACTGAAGGACTGAATTTAATGATAAGACACAAAGAATAGAAAACCTATTCATTTCTTATCTAATAACTGGAAGTATATAAGGATGCACTATTAAAGTACTATAGTTTGAAGTAAGAAGCAGTATATCTTTGAAGACTTTTTCAAGAGAAGAAGTGCATGACCTGAAGAATTTCTGTTTGCAGCAAAGCACTTGACTTTTTTTCTGACACCACCATCTGGCCAGTTATTACACTTACTTCACCACAACGGCTAAATCCAAATCCATCTCACAGTTCAGTCTTCTTTGCATTCAGTATTACACCCACACTCGCCACTTTCATGCTGTGAGATAGATAGCATCTTGTGTCTTGAAAGAGTGACACACATTTCCATGACCTTGTTCAGATCCTCCACAGCCACGATTATTATGACGTAAAAAAAACATCTACCGTGACTGACTGCAGCGTGTGCCCTGTGGCCCAGTTAGTCAGTCTCTACTTCTGTCTTTTTTAATTTTCCATGACATGGGTTCTTTGCTTTCAAGAAGTCCTGTTTCTGTTTTTGAAATGATTATCAGCTGTTTTGATTGAGACAATTACTCACTTCCTCGTGAAACTGCTGTCGTGGAGAAGTAATGTTACTTGGTTAAGTCACTTCAGCCGGCTGTCTTCGCAAGTCTTCCTTGTTCCTTTTTTACCACAGCCAAACTTGTTTTACAAGCTCCTGCTCACAATGATACTCAAGTGAAGTCACGTCAGAGTTTATTATCGTCCAATATCGCAAAGTTTGTCTCAGAGGGCTGGTCACAAGATAAAACAATAACGAGAATAGCAACAAAAGCAATAGCAACAAAGAAAACTGGGTCACAGCTGCTGGGGAAGTGCTACGTGGCCTGTTCTTTCTGTTTTTTTGGAAGCCTTGACTCTCTGTAACTTTTCATTTTCTCTCATGCTACATTTTTCCAATGTTGCCTTATCTCTCTCCCTAAAGATCCACAAGCAGGCCCCACCTCTGGAAGATATCGCGGAGGACTGCAGCCTGGCCATGCGCTCCTTCCTGGAACGAGCCCTTGAGAGGAACCCTGCTCTGCGGAGCTCGGCGTCTGAGCTGCTGAAGGACGAGGCCATCAACCCTCCCAGGGAGGATCAGCCACGCTGCTGGAGCCTTGACTCGGCCCTGGAGGAGGTCACGCACACCATGTTACGGCAGCAGAGCCAGCATCATGACACCACACAGGGTAAGGACTTGGGTGTTGACTTCGATTTGGTTCCAGTAATAAATAAGATTCCTTCCCTCTTTAAAAATGTACTCTTGTGTCTTTTCTGCAGAATCTTCTCTGTACTCTGAGGACTCTGGCCACATGAGGCGGAAAGGCTCCTTGTACATTGACCTGGGGGCCTTATCGGGATACTGTAAACTGGTGACAGGCCCCCCTACTTCAGAATATGGCTAGCACTGGACCACAGCTCACCAATTATATGGCTGAGCTTAAGTTGAAGTCAACTCATAATTTACTTTTTAGGCTTCAAAGTATGGCTCACTCTTCGTTGTTGGAGGACTAATAACTAGTAGTTTGATCAAGTGGACAGCTGCAATGGCTCATTGATGAACTGCAACTGTTTACAAGACTCAAGTTAACACTGCGGGACAGTGGATGGAATGAGCATGAACTGTTAGCAATTGGTATCATTTCCCAGAGCTTTCTATGGGGTTCTTGTACATGAAATATTTCCGTGTGGTAGTTAACCCAGTGATCAAAGGTATTCTTTTGTTCTCTCATGAAATTATGTCAAATAGTCCTTAAAATAAGTTATTTTATCAATAAAATGATGTAAGCTATCCGTTAAACTGTGTGCACCATGCAAACATGGATGATGTGTAGTTCTCTATGGACTTCCTCTTGTTAATTCCTGTGGAATAGTAACAGCATCATAATGCAATGCAAATGACGCTTCTGTGGAATGCATGTGATATCTGATTTCTGTTTTGTACATCCTGAGAGATGAGGCTTGCTGTGCCTTTGACTTAAAAATTATTCTTTTACTTCTGTTTTCTTTAGTATTGAGCATAGAAACTGCCCAGAGGTTGAAAATGTGTCATTATGCAATAACTGCAATAAAATGAAAGTCCCATACTGTTTGTGATTTTTCATAATTACTTAAAGTAGTCATGAATTTAATCAGAGTATTCATTTTGGATTTCCCACACAATCTTGATCACTGATTAGCTGTAATGGAAAGGACAGAAGGTGAAGTTTTGTTCATTAGTCAGGGTGTATGGTTCAAAAGAACAGGTGGGGGAACGCTTGAATTCCCCTCTCTCTCTGAGCTTTATTATTTAAGAAAATAAAGACATCAGACCCAGCCGACTAGGAAGTGCAGCCTCTGTACTTACTGAACCCATGTATGGGGCCGTGGGCATCTCATCAGACTATTTTAGAACAAGAGTCTACAGCCATGCTGTCTGCTCTGTGAGGTAATGTCATTTTGTAAAAATGTAATGTTCACCATCATCCAACACATGCAGAGACATTGCAGTCAAAACCACAAATGTAAACCTCACGAATGCCCTTACTAAATTTCATGGTAATGTCTGTGAAGATTGTCATTCATCCAGATCATGGTACTTCTAAGTGCTTCCAAAGGCAGCTGGACTTATCCAAAAGGCTTCTTCAGTTCTAACTGACAGGTTGGGAGTCTCAGGCATTTGTCCTCTTGCAGGATTAAAGCTCCACCCAGCATCATGCGAGTCAGATGAGTTAAGTGGCTGGCACAATAGGTGTTGATGGGTGCCTTTGGAAGCACACAAACATCATGAACCATCGAACAAACCAACCAAACCAGTGAAAAGTTTTACTTTCCCAGTCTTTTGCCAGTGGTGGTAAGTACGTAATAAGTAAGTAAGTAATAAGTACATTGCCTCAAATACCGTACTAAAGTACAGTTGTGAAACTTGTACTAACCGTAACCCTTGTACTTGCCCAACACGTTATAATAGTCAGTATAAATCAGTATAAATAATCCTATAATAGATAACACTAGGAAAGCATAATACAAGATAAGTTTTTTAACTTGTTTAAGTACATTTTTACAATCTAGTATTTTGATATTGTTGTATATGGTACTATTGGTTGTTTGTTTAGTTGCTACAGGACTTTGATGGTGCTAAACAATGAGTACAAATTACTCCACATGAAGCAGAACTGTACAACTGATAACGTCCCTGCTTCACATTGTACAGTGTTAGCAGGAAAGAGCAATGAAATGGTAAAAAAAAAAACCCAAGGTAACACTTCACTGGAAGCTACCTCATGTGGGCTTTCCTGGATTCCCCCGATAGGAGGTAGATCACATATATGAGGCATGAATCAAGTTTTAGCAAAGCCCTCCGCTACATTACTTTTGATTGTTCATATTTAGTCATTGGCAGTACCTACATTTTGCATGGGGGAAACTCAGGTGGTTGAAATGTGTGTTTTTCTTCAATCTGTAGCGCAGGCCCACTCTTCCTCTTTCTAAAGAGGAAGAGTGGGCCTGCGCAGAGTGAGAGCATGTGAGGCATGTGAGGCAGTGTCGAGTTCAACTTTGGAGGGGCTTGCCTGAAGAGTCTGATCTGCCAGTGGCAGCATTTACATTGACTTTCAATTGTTTCCCAACGACCAAGAACAAATACTACCATCTGCTGGTAATAGTAGATACAACTATCTTGTGAGTACCTCTGGCTGTTCAGACTTTAATGCAAGTCCTGCTGTAGATACCTACAGCATAGGTTTTGATTTATAATTCTGATGCCCACCACCACAACACTATATGGAGGCATCGTATGTGATCTTCAATTATATTTCCCACAGGAAGTGTGTTTACATTTCCATTATATTGTTGTGTCCCAACATTGTGGTAAATCTCTCGTTTCTAGTTAGCTCCAAACATTCTGTTGCAGGGTTCTTAAGATGATTTAAAAGTAATCTGTAGTATCTGTGCAATTTAATGGAAGAAACTGACAAAAAGCTGAGCGACACCACCGCTCGAAAACATTTGGACAGCAATTCCACAAAACACTATCTACACTGGTTAGTGTAGTTAAACAACAACATAGTACAACACATAGTCATTAAAATTTGTAACAGGTAGAAGAGGGCGAAAAACGCCTGATAGATGCACACAAAAGAAGGACGGCACATTTGTAATAGCAGGGAATCAAACCCAGGTCAACTGCCTAGAAGGCAGCTATGCTTACCACCATTGATACAAAATAATAATAATAATAATAATAATAATAATAATAATAATAATAATAATAATAATAATAATAATAATAAATATAATAATAATTTGGGTGCGGACTACATCATTGTAGGAATTTGGGGGAGAGGAAGAAGATTGTGAAGGAAAGAAGTAGGGGCAAGAAGAGGAAGAGGAGGTAGAAGACATCTGTAACTAATCGTAACCTAAATGTTGAATAGAGAGCCTATGAATGCTGGATAGATAGATAGATAGATAGATAGATAGATAGATAGATAGATAGATAGATAGATAGATAGATAGATAGATAGATAGATAGATAGATAGATAGATAGATAGATAGATAGATAGACATACACGAACACGAACACGAACACGAACACACACACACGCAAAGGGAAAGCAAAGCAATACGTCTGGCAAGAAAGGATTAATTTTCCAATATTATTACAGAAAATAAATAAATAAAATAACCTGAATTGCTGCTGATGTGAACACAGATCAGCTCAATAATCCCTGTAAAAAAATGTTACCATGGGAAAATTCGAACTCATCCACCGCATGTTTTACCCTGTACCTGCAGTATTTTTAAAGCAGGAGTTTGACAGTCAGGCTTTACAACACACCACAGCACTGAAACTGCTCCAAAATAACCAGTGACCTCAGACTAAATTCTGATGAAAATTGCTTAAGCCCTTGTTCACTATTTGCCTTCAAGAATGCTGCGATCAACTGCTGCTGATTTATTGGAGGTTCCCAGCAGCAGCTGAAAGAAAAGCTCTGGAGCACACTACTTATAGATATCAGAGAAGCCAGCTCGCTAAATTATTATTATTATATATATAGAAAGCTGCAACTTATCTGTTTCCTTTGGTTGTATCAGCGCTGGTATGAATGTGCCAGATGTATTACATAAATTTGATCATCAAAAACTTTCTGCAAAGCATATATTCTATCACTGGGCAATATCCCCTGTACATAACCTCTACGTAAAGCACAAGGGATCCTTTAGGATGCAGGATCCTGACATCACTGTATCATGTGCTGTGTGTATAAGAAAGAAAGTGCTGAGAAAATAGTTCATAGTTCAGATGATAGAGGCAGACATCTCTGAGCGTGGAGCATGGGATATTGAGGCCATTGCTGTGTTACATGGTGAGCTTTGTTTGTTTTCTTGGCAGGAAGTAAAACTTTTCAGTTTTCGATGGGTGTTGGGCCAGTGTTGTCCCTTGTCACCAATTGCGATTGTGATTTTCATGGAAGGGATCTCAGGGCACAACCAAGGGGGTGGAGTGTCCCAGTCTGGGGACCTCAGAATATAATACAATACATATTTATTTTTTTTACTTAATTTTTATTTCGTTTTCAACATTTATCAATATAAAGAACCCTTCTGCAACTTTATAATGTTCATATGGGTCGAAAATTCACAAAATAGAATACAGAAGAGAAACAAGGCATGATGAAGACAAAAGAGGGCCAAATATAAAAAAATAAAATAAAATGAGAAAAAAAAAAGGATTCAGATGTGAGGAGGAGTAGAGAACAATCATTGAGATAGTATGGTGGGGGCAGGACTCCATCTTTTGATAAAAATATGTCTTTGGACTGTCAGAGAGTATGTTATACTTTGCATCTGATAGATTTCCAAGACCTTCCCAATCCACATATTATATGTTTGGGGCTCAGGTTTTAACCATTTTACTGTAATGCATTTCGTCACTGCTGTTAGCAATATGAGTAGCAGGAATTTTTTGGCCCTTCCCTCTAGACCTGCTGGGGTCAAACCCAGCCCAACCCAGCCACCTTTGAATCTATTATGATGTCCTGGTGAAATACTTCTTTAAGTGCCTCTACGACCTCTTTCCAAAATGAATGGCTGAGAATTTGACTGGGGAAGTGTGAAGGAAAGCAGAGAAGCCAAGGTGAGGAAGAGGGATATACACCATGAAGTGGAGAAAAGAGAAAAAAACATCAGACAAAATTAACAATTAACTGTATACTCAAGACAACTCAAATCAACATGAGAGCATCACTTTGCTTTGCCACTGAGACTGATATTTGTCCTAGTTGTACCTGAAATGTCTGCCTTAGGAAATCTATAAACTGATCACAGATTCCACAGCTGTGTGGAAAAATCCCAATCCAACTGAGAACATCAATAACACATAAATGACACAAACGCTACATGAGCCAGAAAAGCTTTCAGTTTTTTTTCCCCCAGTGCATTCGAAAGCTGTTGATTGAACTCTTTAGTTAATAATGGTGTCGTATTAAACAGACATACTATATTGCATGCTTCAGTCACATGATGGAAATGTATTTTAACCTCTCTTCAGTGTTAGGTGCTTAAATCTTTTCAATTCTTTCAGATGACTATCAGATTGTGGTCCTGCATGTGTTTTTTTGGTTCAGGCAGGATCTCTCTATATTCATTCAATGTATCAATCTACAATTAAGCTTGAAATAAAGACTGAGAAAGACAGACAAGAGTGTATACAAAAGAAACAGGATTAGCATCAGAGACAAACTAAACAGAAACCAAAAACTAAGCTAAAGTGGTGCTTTCAGCTTAAATGACTAAATAAGCATGCTCACAGAGGCACAGTGACAATGCTGTGATGAGTGAAGCTGAGAAGCTGAGAAAGGAGCCAGGTTTTGAACTTTGACAGCTGAATAAATAAGCGGCACACTCTGGCACAATGGCACTAATGTCCACAGCCGGCGAACAACTGGTGATGCCTGGGGAGACCATGGTAGAGCTGTGAGCGTTCATCGGCCTGCTAATTCCGGCTGGGGTGTACCGGTCATGCAACAAATCTATGAAAGGCCTATGGGCAAAGGGCACAGGCAGACCCATCTTCCCAGCCACAATGTCCAGGAAAGTTTTTGAAAAAATAGCCGCAGCTATCCGGTTTGATTACAAACTGTCACGACCCAGACGGCAGAGGGAGGGCAAGCTGGTGGCTATTTGGCTGGTCTGGGAGAGGTGGGCACCACGGCTCCAGCAGATGTTCAACCCGGGAGTGGAGGTGTGCATGGATGAGCAGCTGGTTCCATTCAAGGGTCACTGCCGCTTCCGGCAGTACATCACCAACAAGCTGGCCTGCTACGGGATAAAGGTGTGGGTCTGCTGTGATGCCCGGACCTCCTATGCATGGAGGATGTCTGCATACACGGGGAAGGAGGACGGAGCCCGCCAAGAGGTCAACCAGGGGAAAAGGGTCATGCTGGAGCAGGTGGAGGGGCTGGAGGGGCACACCATGATGTGATAATTTTTTCACATCCTACGGACTGGGGGAAGAGCTACTCAAGAGGAAGATCGCCATGATGGGCACAGTGAGGCGCAACAAGCCCGAGCTGCCCCTGAAGCAGCTGGAGATCAGGCAGCGGCCCATCCTCTCCTCCCTAATCCTAACCCTTTGCCTTCACAACAACACACACGGCAGTGTCCTACGTGCTGAAGAGGGGGAAAAACATCCTCCTGCTGAGCACGAAACATCATGAGGCGGACACCAGTGACGAAGTCCACCAAAAACCCAAAATAATTATGGACCACAACCAGAAAAAAGGCGGTGTCGATATTCTTGATAAGGGAGGCTTCTATTATTATTTATAATTATTCTCACATTATTTATATTATTATTACTGCACTGGAGCTTCCGGGGGAAGGCTGGAGTGTTACGCGGGCATTAGAGGCTGCAGAGCCGGGGCAGAAAAAACAGAAATGTTTATTATTATTATTTTATTATTCCTATTTGGTAGCCCATTTCTTGCATCCTTTGAAAGAAAGAATGATATATTAGAATATGAAGTAGAATACGTATTCCTTTTTTTTGTTTGTCGGCACCTACAGCTGCCGGCGCAAGACAAGGAGCTGGCCGCTGAAGATGTTTTATAACATCTTGGACGTCTCAGCCTACAACTCCTTCGTCTTGTGGATGCATGTTGATCCGCTGTAGAGCGAAGGAGCCACCCACAAGCTCTTTTTGGAGGAGCTGGGGAGGGCTATGGTGAGCCCTCTGCTGGAAGAGCGGCGACGCTTGCCACGAAACCCGAGCGCTGTTGCACTGGTGGCTGCAGCGCATAGAGAGGAGGCAGAGGAGAACGACGGGCCGCCAGCAATGGCCGGGCTGGGGTGACAGTGCACTTATTGCACAAAAAGGATCAGAAAATACATGTGCCAACTTGTAGAGCCCACACCTCCATGTTTTGCAGCAGCCGCTGCCAGTGAGACTCTAACCTGTTGAAACTGGGACTGAAACTGACTTTATGATTTCTGCTGATCACTGTTTAACAATCACTGATCATTTTGTTGCTATTTTGTTTGTTTTTATCACTGATTTTCTCATTTAGTTCCATGTTTGTTAATTTGAATGAAAAGTTAATTTGAGATTCAAAATGTTAATAAAATTATAGGATTGCAATATTAATGTTAATTAATATTAATATCAATATATTAACCTAAAAGGTCCTAGGAGGGAAATGGTGTATTTTTTGTAACTGCACAAAAAATAATAATTTATCAAAATCAGTGTTGTTGCTAATCATTGACATATCCCAGACTGATATGGCATTCATCAAATAGAAATTTTTTGGTGTAATACTACACTGTAGTACTATGTGAATCAACTGGCATTTCGAGGGTTAAAATTATGAACAAGAATTCATATTTGCTATATATGATGAGGACTGGAGTTAATAACCAAAATTAAAAAAAATAAATAAATGAATAAAAATGGATGGCTGGATGGATGGATGGATGGATGGATGGATGGATGGATGGATGGATGGATGGATGGATGGATGGATGGATGTGTTTTAAAAGACTGGGCCTACTTTTTGTAACAATGTACGTTTTGGGTTGCTTATGAAAAGCCTGTACTGTAAACATTGCCTAAATGCTAAGCCCTCTACAATGGCCAGGAACCATAAACAGGTCAACTGCTAGGATGGCAGCAGCCTCAGCAGTCCTGTGGGGGTCACAGAGTTTTTAAAGTACCACAGCCAAACCAGTGCCTAAGTGTTGGATATTTGTTGTTCAATAAGGCAGGTAATCAGTGTGTGACTACAGCACAAGAATTCAGTATCTATGAAATTCTTTGTGATTGAAAACTAAAGGTTGAACTTCAGTGAAGAACGCATAATAGATGTCTGCACCCCCACCAAAAAAGAAAGTCATAAAGGTTGTCATGGCCGAGTGGTTAAGGCGATGGACTAGAAATCCATTGGGGTATCCCCGCGCAGGTTCAAATCCTGCTGACAACGACAGACAGTTTTGAACAGTAAGTGAGCAGTGCTGTGATGGTGAACAATCTCTGGACAAAGGTTCATATAAAGAACATTTATTTCAGTTCAAATGTTGTCATGATAAAAATAATGTGATGAGTCAAAGGTGTAGCTGCTGGAGGGACTTCTTGCCAGGCCTGATGATTGCTCCCATCACTTCCCTATGGCAAGTGAATATGTCTGTGAAGGAACCACACCTTTATTATCATAGTGATTACATGTTGATGGCATTTACAGACATTGGGGAATCAACTCCTGGTTGGCTGGCTTGATGACCCACATGAATTGAGTGGGGAGAAAACTCACCCAATGCACCTCTGTCGGCTCAGGTGTACAAAATATAGATGTGGTATAAAGAGAAGGTGGTGACTGTCATGATGGTGGAGTTTGTTGTAGTGGAGGAGGTTGTCGTAGGAATGCAGGAGGTTGTTGTGATGGAGCAGGTTGCTGTGGTGGTGGACGAGGTTGTTGTGGTGGAGGTGGTTGTCGTGACATTTGCAGAGGATTTTTTCCCAATGAAATCATATTCTCAGATGGTTGAATTTGATGGACAGGCATCAATGCGCTGCAAGACAGCCTTGAATTTCTTGCTCCCCGGCATCTTTCCAGCTGTAAACCGGTACCCGCCCTGAGCATGCCGGTACCAAATATCTACCCACTAAGCATCGGATCTACCTGTCCTTGCCATTTCTACAAATATCATGGTAAATTTCAGAAAAAACTCAGATTTCAAGCTTTCTAATGGTTGCCTCCCTATCAGAAGAAAACTTCTGTGTAGCTATGTTATATAAGAGGGAGAAGAGCAGGAGGAGAAATTGATCGATCCCTCCAAAATGGCGCCGTGGACGGCTGCCTCGGTGTGTTGGTGCGCGTTATTTTGTTTTGTGTGTTAAATCTGTTTTTTGTGATGGTACACCTGAGATGAGCTCATGAACATCAGGGTTACAACACCAGTGGATTTATTTCCTAATTTTCTGCTCCCAACAGTGGAAATTTTGGACATTCTGGTCAAAGGTGCGCTCACCTTTGCTCACGTAGTGAAACGCTGAAGGAGAAGAAAACGAGCCGGTGCGCTCGTGCGTCTCCGCCAACGTGGACTACGCACAGCGTTACCGGGAATATTTCTCTCTAACGTGCGTTCACTACCCAACAAACTGGAGGAATTGCAACTGCTGTCGGGTAAAAACAGGGACTTTTCCTCCTTCCGCTTCATCGAAACGTGTGTTTCGATGTGGATTAACACCAGACTGCAGCTGGCTGTCTTCCAACTCTTCTGCGCGGACAGAGACATGGAACTTTCTGGCAAAACTAAAGGTGGAGGAATCTGTTTCTACATCAACAGTGGTTGGTGCAACGACGTGACAGTGATCCAGCAGCACTGTTCTCCTTACCTGGAATCTTTCATCATTAACTGTAAGCCTTTTCATTCACCCTGTGAGTTTGCTTCATTCACTCTGGTCAGCGTTTACATCCCGCCGCAGGCCAACGTGCAGGACACACAGCGCGCGCTCGCCAACCAGATACTGCGTGTGGAGCAGACCAACCCAGACTCTTTAGTTATTGTCCTTGGCGACTTTAACAAAGGTAACCTCACTCACAAACCCCCCAAACACAGACAGTTTATTAAAGGCCCGACCAGAGAGGAGAATATTCTGGATCACTGTTACACCACTGTCAGGGATGCTTATCACGCCATCCCCCGCGCTGCATTCGGCCACTCTGACCACGTCATGATCCACCTGATTCCTGCGTACAGGCAGAAACTAAAGCTCTGCAAACCCGTAGTGAGGACATCAAGCAAGTGGACCAGCGAGGCTGTGGAGGATCTCCAGGTGTGTTTCGACTCTACTGACTGGGATGTGTTCAGGACTGCTACCAACAGTCTGGGTGAGTACATAGAGGCTGTGACGTCCTACATCAGCTTCTGTGAAGACTGCTGTGCTCCATCACGCACTAGGGTGAGTTATAACAATGACAAACCCTGGTTCACAGCCAAACTCAGACAGCTAAGGTTGGCAAAGGAAGAGGCCTTCAGGAGTGGGGACAAAGACAGATTCAAAGAGTCGAAGTACAAGTTTAGCAAGGCGGAGAAAGAGGCTAAACGACTGCACTCTGAGAAGTTCCAACACCACTTCTCAGCTAACAACTCTACGTCTGTCTGGAAAGGGCTCAGGCAGATCACTAACTACAAGCCTAAAGCCCCCCACTCCATCAACGATCGACGCTTGGCCAACGACCTGAACGAGTTCGACCACCGCTTTGAAAGACAAAGGGACAGTCCAGCAACCATCCCCCATGACACCTCCCAACAGCTCCAGCTCCAGTCACCTCCACCAATTCCCACCTTAAAGGACCCGTCCTCCCCCTCCCCACCCACCTCAGTGACGACTCATTCCATTCATGAGAGGGACGTCAACAAACTCTTCAGGAGACTTACTGCTATATTTTTTCTTTTTTAATAGTTTCTTTTTAATAGATGTCTCATGTACCAACCTCACCAAAGCAAATTCCTCGTATGTGTAAAAGCATACTTGGCAATAAAACTTTTCCGATTCTGATTCTGAAATGGAGAAATGTACATTTCTAAACCCCAGCTGCCTGAAGTAGAGGTTGGAATGTGTAGAAAACAGTTTTACAGTCGGTGGTATTGTTACTGTTAGTTACCAGAGAGTGAACAGCAGTTATAGTTTTCTTTTCTAGCTGATATAACCTCCCCTTCCTCTCCTCCACTCCTCCTCCTCTTCTCCCTCCCTCCTCTCCTTGCAGAATTCCTGACATAAACTGCTGAGTGTGCAGTGGAATCTCAGTGTTTTCCACAGCGATGGTGGTATAGTGGTGAGCATAGCTGCCTTCCAAGCAGTTGACCCGGGTTCGATTCCCGGCCATCGCAGAAGGCTTTCCTTTTCTTTTCATGCAACGATGGTAAATTCTCAACATTTGTGTAAGATGACAACTTGATTCACATTCCAATTTTGCAGCAATTTATACCTCAGTTTATGTGCTTTCAACAACTCCCATGACTGCCCTCTGGCTAACGTGAAGATGGCTGTCATGGGATCAACAGTTATTTGGAAGGTCATCCATCCATCATTTATTGAATAAACTGCAAAATATTTTCGATTTCTATCTGGCTCAGTTGTGAGGATCTCCGGCTTCTCTTTGCTTGATGTCATCGTGAATGAAATACCTTCTGATTTTCACAGTTGTGTTCCATATGACAAGCAGTGTGGACATTCTATATTATGACCCTGTATAGACTAAATGAGCAGTTGATTAACTGAAGTCATACAGTCACACAACAAAGCTGAAGAGATCGACTGCCTGTACTAACACAATGCTGTTTATAGTAATAATAATAATAATAATACATTTTATTTAGAAGCGCCTTTCAAAACACTCAAGGACACGTTACAGAGTGGGTAAAAACACAAGCAAAATACACAGAATAAATAAAAGCACAATAATTAAAAACACATCAAGTTAAAAACAAGCTAAAAGGAGAAGTGAAATTAAAGAGAGAAAGCAGTCTGGAACAGATGAGTTTTGAGTCTGGATTTGAAGATGGGGAAAGAATCGGTGTTTCTGAAGTCAGGTGGCAGTGAATTCCAAAGTTGGAGAGCAGAGCCACTGAAAGCTCTGCTCCACATGGTGCTGAGACGGGTGGAGGGCGGAGGGCGGAGGGCACAAGTATAGTACAAGTATAATAAGTCAATTGCTTGTGTCGGATTAGATTAAATCAATGATTAAATCAATGTAATGAGTGGAGGGTGGTGGGGCTACTGGAAGGACTCCTTGCAAGGACTTTTGTTGGTCTTTCCACAAAACGAAGAGATTTCCCTCAATGACAATAAGAGATGTATGCACCCCCCCACTCATTCCACCCAAAGAGGACCTGTTGGAGTAGTTGTTATGGCCGAGTGGTTAAGGCGATGGACTAGAAATCCATTGGGGTCTCCCCGCGCAGGTTCGAATCCTGCCGACAACGATGAAAAAAACTTTGCTAAATCATAAAGTATGTTTTACCTTTGCTGTTCTGTGGTCAAAAGTTATATTCCAGCCTGAAAAAACGCTGCTAATGTCTCCTCCTATGACTCTGCATTAGTTTGATATCAATCACAAAGGTCCTGCTTGTGTACATAAAAAGGAGGGGGTCCACTGACATCCATGCCCATGCAAGCTGTACTAATAACCTTTGTTTTCATGTGCAATTGTCATTTTTAAATTAGTGTGTATGTATTGTATATTGTAAATTACCATAAGGTAACATTTGTGCAATATTTTTATTCTTTATTGCACAATAAAAAACACGAAAACAGCGCACGTCAATGGCACTATCTGCTGATTTCACCACTTCACGCAAACCACAAAAGCCCGGTATCATATGAAAGCAGAGTCTGATGATCATAAATTACCATAAGGTAACATTTGTGCAATATTTTTTATTCTTTTTATTTTCTTATTATTTGTCCTCTTGTCCTTTGACTTCTTGCACTCTGTCTTGTTGCTGCTATAACATGTAAATTTCCCCCATTGTGGCATAAATAAAGTCTATCTTATCTTACGTTGTCATCTTACACAAGGAATTGTCATTGTGCTGCAAATGTTGCATGAGAAGAAAAGATATATATTCTGCGATGGCCGGGAATCGAACCCGGGTCAACTGCTTGGAAGGCAGCTATGCTCACCACTATACCACCATCGCTGTGGAAGGTAAAGAAACTCCACTGCAGACTCAGCAGTTTATGTCGGGAATTCTACAAGGAGAGGAGGGAGGGAGGAGAGCAGGCGAGAGGAAGGGGGAGGTACGGTGACGTAGACTGCTGAGTTGGCATTCAATGTTTGTATCTGTACAGCAATGGTGGTAGAATGGTAAGCATAGCTCCATGGACCTGCATGTCACTCCACATCTACCTGTCACCGCAGGCTATGTTTTTGAAATTATTTTGTGCAGCACAAGCTTTCCAGGTGATTTCTTTACTGGTTGTTGTATTGATATATGAGTGTTTTCTTCATCTCTTGCTCCCCAGCATCTTTCCACTTGTTAACCCATTATTTGCCCTGAGCATGCTGGTACAGAAAATCTACCCACTATGCATCTGATTTACTTGTCCTTGTCATTTCTACCAATATCAGGGTAAATGTCAGAAAACCCAGAGAGTTCGCACTTTCTAAAGGTTGCCAACATATCACTGGAATGCTTCTTGTGCAGCTATATTACATAAGAGAACAGAAAGAAGAGCAGGAGGAGAAATGTATGCTTCTGCTAAGCCCCAGCTGACTCAATTCATGAAGTAGAGGTTGGACTGTGTAGAAAACAGTTTGTACAGTCAGTGGCATTGTTACTGTTAGTTACCAGAGAGTGGACAAGTTTTTTCTAGCTCATGTACCTCCCCCTTCCTCGCCTCCACTCCTCCTCCTCTTCTCCCTCCTTCCTCTCCTTGTAGAATTCCTGACATAAACTTCTGAGTGTGCAGTGGAATTTCCTCACTTTCTAGAGCAATGATGGTATAGTGGTGAGCATAGCTGCCTTCCAAGTAGTTGACCCAGGTTAAATTCCCGGCCATCACAGAAGGCATACCTTTTCTTCTCATAACTTTTGTAGTAGAGCTGCAGCTATCAAATAAGACATACTTTTGCTTTAATAAAGAGCAATTGTGACTATACATAAATGAAATAAGACAGGTCTTGTTGTGATGGAGCAGGTTATTGCTCCATGGTGGTAGAGGAGGTTGTCATGGTGATGGAGGAGGACTACGTTACTGACACCACTGACACCCACCCTAAAGTGGTTGTTGTGGCTGAGTGGTTAAGGTGATGGACTAGAAATCCACTGGGGCCTCCCCACACAGGTTCAAATCCTGCTGATGACAGTTGACAGTCTGTACAGTGATTGCCAGATGCAATTCGAACAGTTTCCCTGTCTTCAAGTAGAGGTGTTGGTGGGCCTGGGTAATAAAATGTTCTTTATATGAACCTTTGATCACTACAAGAGTTACGATTCTATCTTCATTAACTTTCCTTAATCTTGAATAGCTGCCTTCCAAGCATTTGACCAGCAGCTGTTTTAGTGTTGAATATTTGTTGTTCAATAAAGCAGGCAATCAGTGTGTGACAGCAGCACTTTTGAAAGAATTCAGTATCTATGAAATAGGTTGTGATTTAAAAATAAAGGTTGAAGAACAGATAATAGATGTACGCATGTTAGCTTATGCAGCTAGTGATAACTGCGGACTGGCCAGATGTAAGGATTGTACCCTCACACTTATGTTCATGTGTTAGGCTGAAACACAGAGAGAGGCATGTGATTACAGATAATTCCCTTTTGAAAATGTTTTGTGAATAGATGATATTGACCAGACTCAAGGTAACAGTGGCACCAAGAATTCAGGAAGAGGCAGACAGCTCATTAAACGGAATTAATGGTGGCATGATAGCAATTGAACTGAAACATTATAGGATTTCTAGTCTACCTTAATGACTCGGCCATGACAACCTCTACTAACGCAACCGATAAGAAATAGAACTAGAAAGCACAGTTTTGGTGGTTGTGTTAGCTGTTTTGAAAAATGGGCACTGTAGGAGGGGTTCAAGTCAGGGGATGCATCAGGAAGGGACGTTTTTTTTTTTACCAGAGCAAGGGAGAGACTGCATGATTTTCTGTTTGCTTTGAAATGGAAAATAAATCAACTTAACAAAGCAGATCTTGCCTGGACAACTGACCTCTTTTATTGCCTGAGTAGAACCCAGCTAGACTGGTGCATACGTGGTCTTTTGTTGTAAGTTTTTTTTTAATTATATTGGACAAATAGGCACTACAGGCATACTGTCCCTAACAGGTTGCTTATG